>NW_027552889.1:0-53014 GCF_045843805.1 Urocitellus parryii
CCTATTGAAGAAGCCCGAAGCAAGAGACTGACGAGAATCACTTTCATTGAAAGGGGTTGTCAAGTTTCCAATTAGTACGAGTTTCCGGATATCTCAGCAAACATTTTTTCACCCAATCTTGATGATACTTGCAGGTAGTGATCAGCCCACCAATCCCACTTGACTCACCAAATTTCGTTCTTCTAGGTTAAACCGTTCCTTTGCAGTAACCGTTTTCATGTTTAGGTTTCACTCTGTTTTCTCCTATATGGATACATGTAGTTGGAACTCTAAATCAAACACGGGTTTGTGCTAGCTCTTTGAAACTTGGCACAATAATGTAGTTCCAAGTTCTAATGCTATGGTTTGTGTCCTATTGAAGTAGCCCCAAGCAGAGACTGACGAGAATCACTTTTATTGAAAGGGTTGCCATCTTCCAAAAAACTACGAGTTTCCTGAAATCTCAGCAAACATTTTTTCACCCAATCTTGATGATACTTGCAGGTAGTGATCAGTACACGAATCCCACTTGGCTCACCAAATTTCGTTCTTCTAGGTTAAACCGTTCCTTTGCAGTAACCGTTTTCATGTTTAGGTTTCACTCTGTTTTCTCCTATATGGATACATGTAGTTGGAACTCTAAATCAAACACGGTTTGTGCTAGCTCTTTGACACTTGGCACAATAATGTTGGTCCAAGTTCTATCGCTGTGGTTTGTGTCCTATTGAAGTAGCTCAAAGCAGAGACTGTCGAGAATCACTTTCATTGAAAGGGGTTGCCAAGCTTCCAAAAACTACGTGTTTCCTCAAATCTGAGCAAACATTTTTTCACCCAATCTTGATGAAACTTCCATTTAATGATCAGCCCACCAATCACACTTGGCTCACCAAATTTCTTTCTTCTAGTTTAAACCGTTCCTTTGCAGTATCCGTTTTCATGTTTAGGTTTCACTCTCTTTTCTCCTATATGGATACATGTAGTTGGAACTCTAAATCAAACACGGTTTGTGCTAGCTCTTTGAAACTTGGCACAATAATGTAGTTCCAAGTTCTATCGCTATGGTTTGCTTCCTATTGAAGTAGCCCCAAGCAGAGACTGATGAGAATCACTTTCATTGAAAGGGGTTGCCAAGCTTCCAAAAAACTGCGTTTCCTGAAATCTCAGCAAACATTTTTTCACCAATCTTGATGATACTTGCAGGCCATGATCAATACACGAATCCCACTTGGCTCACAAATTTCGTTCTTCTAGGTTAAACCGTTCCTTTGTAGTAACCGTTTTCATGTTTAGGTTTCACTCTGTTTTCTCCTATATGGATACATGTATTGGAACTCTAAATCAAACACGGTTTGTGCTAGCTCTTTGAAACTTGGCACAATAATGTAGTTCCAAGTTTTATCGCTTCGGTTTGTGTCCCATTGAAGAAGCCCGAAGGAGAGACTGACGAGAATCACTTTCATTTAAAGGGGTTGCCAAGCTTCCAAAAAGTACGAGTTTCCGGAAATCTCAGCAAACATTTTTTTCACCCAATCTTCATGATCTTCCATTTAATGATCAGCCCACCAATCCCACTTGGCTCACCAAATTTCGTTCTTCTAGGTTAAACCGTTCCTTTGCAGTAACCGTTTCATGTTTAGGTTTCACTCTGTTTTCTCCTATGTGGATACATGTAGTTGGAACTCTAAATCAAACACGGTTTGTGCTAGCTCTTTGAAACTTGGCACAATAATGTAGTTCCACGTTCTATCGCTATGGTTTGTGTCCTATTGAAGTAGCCCCAAGCAGAGACTGAAGAGAATCACTTTTATTGAAAGGTGTTGCCAAGCTTCCAAAAAATACGAGTTTCCTGAAATCTCAGCAAACATTTTTTCACCCAATCTTGATTATACTTGCAGGTAGTGATCAGTACACGAATCACACTTGGCTCACCAAATTCGTTCTTCTATGTTAAACCGTTCCTTTGCAGTAACCGTTTTCATGTTTAGGTTTCACTCTCTTTTCTCCTATATGGATACATGTAGTTGGAACTCTAAATCAAACACGGTTTGTGCTAGCTCTTTGAAACTTTGCACAATAATGTAGTTCCAAGTTCTAATGCTATGGTTTGTGTCCTATTGAAGTAGCCCAAGTAGAGAATGACGAGAATCACTTTTATTGAAAGGGATTGCCAAGCTTCCAAAAAACTGCGTTTCCTGAAATCTCAGCAAACATTTTTTCACCCAATCTTGATGATACTTCCATTTAATGATCAGCCCACCAATCCCACTTGGCTCACCAAATTTCGTTCTTCTAGGTTAAACCGTTCCTTTGCAGTAACCGTTTTCATGTTTAGGTTTCACTCTGTTTTCTCCTATATGGATACATGTAGTTGGAACTCTAAATCAAACACGGTTTGTGCTAGCTCTTTGAAACTTGGCACAATAATGTTGTTCCAAGTTCTATCGCTATGGTTTGTGTCCTATTGAAGTAGCTCAAAGCAGAGAGTGTCGAGAATCACTTTCATTGAAAGGGGTTGCCAAGCTTCCAAAAACTACGTGTTTCCTCAAATCTGAGCAAACATTTTTTCACCCAATCTTGATGAAACTTCCATTTAATGATCAGCCCACCAATCCCACTTGGCTCACCAAATTTCGTTCTTCTAGTTTAAAACCGTTCCTTTGCAGTATCCGTTTTCATGTTTAGGTTTCACTCTGTTTTCTCCTATATGGACACATGTAGTTGGAACTCTCAAATCAAACACGGTTTGTGCTAGCTCTTTGAAACTTGGCACAATAATGTAGTTCCAAGTTCTATCGCTATGGTTTGCTTCCTATTGAAGTAGCCCCAAGCAGAGACTGATGAGAATCACTTTCATTGAAAGGGGTTGCCAAGCTTCAAAAAACTGCGTTTCCTGAAATCTCAGCAAACATTTTTTCACCCAATCTTGATGATACTTGCAGGCCATGATCAATACACGAATCCCACTTGGCTCACCAAATTTCGTTCTTCTAGGTTAAACCGTTCCTTTGTAGTAACCGTTTTCATGTTTAGGTTTCACTCTGTTTTCTCCTATATGGACACATGTAGTTGGAACTCTAAATCAAACACGGTTTGTGCTAGCTCTTTGAAACTTGGCACAATAATGTAGTTCCAATTTCTATCGCTATGGTTTGTGTCCTATTGAAGTAGCCCCAAGCAGAGACTGACGAGAATCACTTTCATTTAAAGGGGTTGCCAAGCTTCCAAAAGTACGAGTTTCCGGAAATCTCAGCAAACATTTTTTCACCCAATCTTGATGATACTTCCATTTAATGATCAGCCCACCAATCCCATTTGGCTCACCAAATTTCGTTTCTTCTAGGTTAAACCGTTCCTTTGCAGTAACCGTTTTCATGTTTAGGTTTCACTCTGTTTTCTCCTATATGGATACATGTAGTTGGAACTCTAAATCAAACACGGTTTGTGCTAGCTCTTTGAACCTTGGCACAATAATGTAGTTCCAAGTTCTAATGCTATGGTTTGTGTCCTATTGAAGTAGCCCCAAGCAGAGACTGACGAGAATCACTTTCATTGAAAGGGGTTGCCAAGCTTCCAAAAAACTACGAGTTTCCTGAAAATCTCAGCAAACATTTTTTCACCCAATCTTGATGATACTTGCAGGTAGTGATCAGTACACGAATCCCACTTGGCTCACCAAATTTCGTTCTTCTAGGTTAAACCGTTCCTTTGTAGTAACCGTTTTCATGTTTAGGTTTCACTCTGTTTTCTCCTATATGGATACATGTAGTTGGAACTCTAAATCAAACACGGTTTGTTCTAGCTCTTTGAAACTTTGCACAATAATGGAGTTCCAAGTTCTATCGCTTCGGTTTGTGTCCTACTGTTATAGCCCCAAGCAGAGACTGACGAGAATCACTTTCATTGAAAGGGGTTGCCAAGCTTCCAAAAAACTACGAGTTTCCTGAAATTTCAGCAAACATTTTTTAACCCAATCTTGATGAAACTTCCATTTAATGATCAGCCCACCAATCCCACTTGGCACACCAAATTTCGTTCTTCTAGGTTAAACCGTTCCTTTGCAGTAACCGTTTTCATGTTTAGGTTCCACTCTATTTTCTCCTATATGGATACATGTAGTTGGAACTCTAAATCAAACACGGTTTGTGCTAGCTCTTTGAAACTTGGCACAATAATGTAGTTGCAAGTTCTATCGCTATGGTTTGTGTCCTATTGAAGTAGCCCCAAGCAGAGACTGGCGAGAATCACTTTCATTTAAAGGGGTTGCCAAGCTTCCAAAAAGTACGAGTTTCCGGAAATCTCAGCAAACATTTTTTCACCCAATCTTGATGATACTTCCATTTAATGATCAGCCCACCAATCCCACTTGGATCACCAAATTTCGTTCTTCTAGGTTAAACCGTTCCTTTGCAGTAACCGTTTTCATGTTTAGGTTTCACTCTGTTTTCTCCTATATGGATACATGTATTTGGAACTCTAAATCAAACACGGTTTGTGCTAGCTCTTTGAAACTTGGCACAATAATGTAGTTGCAAGTTCTATCGCTATGGTTTGTGTCCTATTGAAGTAGCCCCAAGCAGAGACTGACGAGAATCACTTTCATTTAAAGGGGTTGCCAAGCTTCCAAAAAGTACGAGTTTCCGGAAATCTCAGCAAACATTTTTTCACCCAATCTTGATGATACTTCCATTTAATGATCAGCCCACCAATCCCACTTGGATCACCAAATTTCGTTCTTCTAGGTTAAACCGTTCCTTTGCAGTAACCGTTTTCATGTTTAGGTTTCACTCTGTTTTCTCCTATATGGATACATGTAGTTGGAACTCTAAATCAAACACGGTTTGTGCTAGCTCTTTGAAACTTGGCACAATAATGTAGTTCAAGTTCTAATGCTATGGTTTGTGTCCTATTGACGTAGCCCCAAGCAGAGACTGACGAGAATCACTTTTATTGAAAGGGGTTGCCATCTTCCAAAAACTACGAGTTTCCTGAAATCTCAGCAAACATTTTTTCACCCAATCTTGATGATACTTGCAGGTAGTGATCAGTACACGAATCCCACTTGGCTCACCAAATTTCGTTCTTCTATGTTAAAGCGTTCCTTTGCAGTAACCGTTTTCATGTTTAGGTTTCACTCTGTTTTCTCCTATATGGATACATGTAGTTGGAACTCTAAATCAAACACGGTTTGTGCTAGCTCTTTGAAACTTGCACAATAATGTTGTTCCAAGTCCTATCGCTATGGTTTGTGTCCTATTGAAGTAGCCCCAAGCAGAGACTGACGAGAATCACTTTCATTTAAAGGGGTTGCCAAGCTTCCAAAAGTACGAGTTTCCGGAAATCTCAGCAAACATTTTTTCACCCAATCTTGATGATACTTCCATTTAATGATCAGCCCACCAATCCCACTTGGCTCACCAAATTTCGTTCTTCTAGGTTAAACCGTTCCTTTGCAGTAACCGTTTTCATGTTTAGGTTTCACTCTGTTTTCTCCTATATGGATACATGTAGTTGGAACTCTAAATCAAACACGGTTTGTGCTAGCTCTTTGAAACTTGGCACAATAATGTAGTTCCAAGTTCTAATGCTATGGTTTTGTCCTATTGAAGTAGCCCCAAGCAGAGACTGACAGGAATCACTTTTATTGAAAGGGGTTGCCATCTTCCAAAAAACTACGAGTTTCCTGAAATCTCAGCAAACATTTTTTTCACCCAATCTTGATGATACTTCCAGGTAGTGATCAGTACACGAATCCCACTTGGCTCACCAAATTTCGTCCTTCTAGGTTAAACCGTTCCTTTGCAGTAACCGTTTTCATGCTTAGGTTTCACTCTGTTTTCTCCTATATGGATACATGTAGTTGGAACTCTAAATCAAACACGGTTTGTGCTAGCTCTTTGAAACTTGGCACAATAATGTTGTTCCAAGTTCTATCGCTATGGTTTGTGTCCTATTGAAGTAGCTCAAAGCAGAGACTGTCGAGAATCACTTTCATTGAAAGGGATTGCCAAGCTTCCAAAAACTACGTGTTTCCTCAAATCTGAGCAAACATTTTTTTCACCCAATCTTGATGAAACTTCCATTTAATGATCAGCCCACCAATCCCACTTGGCTCACCAAATTTCGTTCTTCTAGGTTAAACCGTTCCTTTGCAGTAACCGTTCTCATGTTTAGGTTTCACTCTGTTTTCTCCTATATGGATACATGTAGTTGGAACTCTAAATCAAACACGGTTTATGCTAGCTCTTTGTAACTTGGCACAATAATGTATTTCCCAGTTCTATAGCTATGGTTTGTGTCCTACTGATGTAGCCCAAGCAGAGACTGACGACAATCACTTTCATTGAAAGGGGTTGCCAAGCTTCCAAAAAACTAACGAGTTTCCTGAAATCTCAGCAAACATTTTTTAACCCAATCTTGATGAAACTTCCATTTAATGATCGGCCCACGAATCCCACTTGGCTCACCAAATTTCGTTCTTCTAGGTTAAACCGTTCCTTTGCAGTAACCGTTTTCATGTTTAGGTTTCACTCTGTTTTCTCCTATATGGATACATGTAGTTGGAACTCTAAATCAAACACGGTTTGTGCTAGCTCTTTTGAAACTTGGCACAATAATGTAGTTCCAAGTTCTATCGCTATGGTTTGTGTCCTATTGAAGTAATCCCCAAGCAGAGACTGTCGAGAATCACTTTCATTGAAAGGGGTTGCCAAGCTTCCAAAATACTGCCAGTTTCCCGAAATCAAGCAAACATTTTTTAACCCAATCTTGATGAAACTTCCATTTAATGATCAGCCCACCAATCCCACTTGGCTCACCAAATTTCGTTCTTCCTAGGTTAAACCGTTCCTTTGCAGTAACCGTTTTCATGTTTAGGTTTCACTCTGTTTTCTCCTATATGGATACATGTATTTGGAACTCTTAATCAAACACGGTTTGTGCTAGCTCTTTGAAACTTGGCACAATAATGTAGTTCCAAGTTCTATCACTATGGTTTGTGTCCTATTGAAGTAGCCCCAAGCAGAGACTGACGAGAATCACTTTCATTTAAAGGGGTTGCCAAGCTTCCAAAAAGTACGAGTTTCCGGAAATCTCAGCAAACATTTTTTAACCCAATCTTGATGATACTTCCATTTAATGATCACCCCACAAATCCCACTTGGCTCACGAAATTTCGTTCTTCTAGGTTAAACCGTTCCTTTGCAGTAACCGTTTTCATGTTTAGGTTTCACTCTGTTTTCTCCTATATGGATGAATGTACTTGGAACTCTAAATCAAACACGGTTTGTGCTAGCTCTTTGAACTTGGCACAATAATGTAGTTCCAAGTTCTATCGCTATGGTTTGTGTCCTATTGAAGTAGCCCCAAGCAGAGACTGACGAGAATAACTTTCATTGAAAGGGGTTGCCAAGCTTCCAAAAAACTGCGAGTTTCCGGAAATCTCAGCAAACATTTTTTCACACAATGTTGATGATACTTCCATTTAATGATCAGCCCACCAATCCCACTTGGCTCACCAAATTTCGTTCTTCTAGGTTAAACCGTTCCTTTGCAGTAACCGTTTTCATGTTTAGGTTTCACTCTATTTTCTCCTATATGGATACATGTAGTTGGAAGTCTAAATCAAACACGGTTTGTGCTAGCTCTTTGAAACTTGGCACAGTAATGTAGTTCCAAGTTCTATCGCTATGGTTTGTGTCCTATTGAAGAAGCCCCAAGTAGAGACTGACGAGAATCACTTTCATTGAAAGGGTTTGTCAAGTTTCCAATTAGTACCAGTTTCCGGGTATCTCAGCAAACATTTTTTCACCCAATCTTGATGATACTTGCAGGTAGTGATCAGTACACGAATCCCACATGGCTCAACAAATTTCGTTCTTCTAGGTTAAACCCGTTCCTTTGCAGTAACCGTTTTCATGTATAGGTTTCACTCTGTTTTCTCCTATATGGATACATGTAGTTGGAACTCTAAATCAAACACGGTTTGTGCTAGCTCTTTGTACCTTGGCACAATAATGTATTTCCCAGTTCGATAGCTATGGTTTGTGTCCTACTGATGTAGCCCCAAGCAGAGACTGACAAGAATCACTTTCATTGAAAGGGTTGCCAAGCTTCCAAAAAACTACGAGTTTGCTGAAATCTCAGCAAACATTTTTTCACCCAAACTTGATGATACATGCAGGTAGTGATCAGTACACGAATCACACTTGGCTCACCAAATTTCGTTCTTCTAGGTTAAACCGCTCCTTTGCAGTAACCGTTTTCATGTTTAGGTTTCACTCTGTTTTCTCCTATATGGATACATGTAGTTGGAACTCTAAATCAAACACGGTTTGTGCTAGCTCTTTGAAACTTGGCACAATAATGTAGTTCCAAGTTCTATCACTATGGTTTGTGTCCTATTGAAGTAGCCCCAAGCAGAGACTGACGAGAATCACTTTCATTGAAGGGCGTTGCCAAGCTTCAAGAAACTAAGAGTTTCCTGAAATCTCAGCAAATATTTTTTCACCCAATCTTGATGATACTTGCAGGTCATGATCAGTACACAATCCCACTTGGCTCACCAAATTTCGTTCTTGTACATTAAACCGTTCCTTTGCAGTAACCGTTTTCATGTTTATTTTTCACTCTGTTTTCTCCTATATGGATACATGTATTTGGAACTCTAAATCAAACACGGTTTGTGCTAGCTCTTTGAAACTTGGCACAATAATGTAGTTCCAAGTTCTATCACTATGGTTTGTGTCCTATTGAAGTAGCCCCAAGCAGAGACTGACGAGAATCACTTTCATTGAAAAGGGGTTGCCAAGCTTCCAAAATACTGCGAGTTTCCTGAAATCTCAGCAAACATTTTTTTTCCCAATGTTGATGATACATTCATTTAATGATCAGCCCACCAATCCCACTTGGCTCACCAAATTTCGTTCGTCTAGGTTAAACCGTTCCTTTACAGTAACCCTTTTCATATTTAAGTTTCACTCTGTTTTCCCCTATATGGATACATATAGTTGGAACTCTAAATCAAACACGGTTTGTGCTAGCTCTTTTGAAACTTGGCACAATAATGTAGTTCCAAGTTCTATCACTTCGGTTTGTGTCCTATTGAAGAAGCCCCAAACAGACACTGACGAGAATTACTTTCATTGAAAGGGGTTGCCAAGTTTCCAGTAAGTACGAGTTTCCGGATATCTCAGCAAACATTTTTTCACCCTATCTTGATGATACTTGCTGGTAGTGATCAGTACACGAATCCCACATGGCTCACCAAAATTCGTTCTTCTAGGTTAAACGGTTCCTTTGCAGTAACCTTGTTCATGTTTAGGTTTCACTCTGTTTTCTCCTATGTGGATACATGTAGTTGGAACTCTAAATCAAACACGGTTTGTGCTAGCTCTTTGAAACTTGGCACAATAATGTAGTTCCAAGTTCTATCGCTATGGTTTGTGTCCTATTGATGTAGCCCCAAGAAGAGACTGACGAGAATCACTTTCATTGAAAGGGGTTGCCAAGCTTCCAAAAAGTACGAGTTTCCGGAAAATCTCAGCAAACATTTTTTAACCCAATCTTGATGATACTTCCATTTAATGATCACCCCACAAATCCCACTTGGCTCACGAAATTTCGTTCTTCTAGGTTAAACCGTTCCTTTGCAGTAACCGTTTTCATGTTTAGGTTTCACTCTGTTTTCTCCTATATGGATACATGTAGTTGGAACTCTAAATCAAACACGGTTTGTGCTAGCTCTTTGAAACTTGGCACAATAATGTAGTTTCCAAGTTCTATCGCTATGGATTGTGTCCTATTGAAGAAGCCCCAAACAGAGACTGACGAGAATCACTTTCATTGAAAGGGGTTGCTAATTTTCCAGTAAGTACGAGTTTCCGGATATCTCAGCAAACATTTTTTCACCCAATCTTGATGATACTTGCAGGTAGTGATCAGTACACGAATCCCACTTGGCTCACCAAATTTCGTTCTTCTAGGTTAAACCGTTCATTTGCAGTAACCGTTTTCATCTTGAGGTTTCACTCTGTTTTCTCCTATATGGATACATGTAGTTGGAACTCTAAATCAAACACGGTTTGTGCTAGCTCTTTGAAACTTGGCACAATAATGTAGTTCCAAGTTCTAATGCTATGGTTTGTGTCCTATTGAAGTAGCCCCAAGCAGAGACTGACGAGAATCACTTTTATTGAAAGGGGTTGCCAAGCTTCCAAAAAACTACGAGTTTCCTGAAATCTCAGCAAACATTTTTTCACCCAATCTTGATGATACTTGCAGGTAGTGATCAGTACACGAATCCCACTTGGCTCACCAAATTTCGTTCTTCTAGGTTAAACCGTTCCTTTGCAGTAACCGTTTTCATGTTTAGGTTTCACTCTGTTTTCTCCTATATGGATACATGTAGTTGGAACTCTAAATCAAACACGGTTTGTGCTAGCTCTTTGAAACTTGGCACAATAATGTAGTTCCAAGTTCTATCGCTCTGTTTGTGTCTTATTGATGTAGCCCCAAGCAGAGACTGACGAGAATCACTTTCATTGAAAGGGTTGCCAAGCTTCCAAAAAACTGCGAGTTTCCGAAATCACAGCAAACATTTTTTCACCCAAAGTTGATGATACTTCCATTTAATGATCAGCCCACCAATCCCACTTGGCTCACCAAATTTCGTTCTTCTAGGTTAAACCGTTCCTTTGCAGTAACCGTTTTCATGTTTAGGTTTCACTCTGTTTTCTCCTATATGGATACATGTAGTTGGAACTCTAAATCAAACACGGTTTGTGCTAGCTCTTTGAAACTTATCACAATAATGTAGTTCCAAGTTCTAATGCTATGGTTTGTGTCCTATTGAAGTAGCCCCAAGAAGATACTGACGAGAATCACTTTTATTGAAAGGGGTTGCCAAGCTTCCAAAAAACTACGAGTTTCCTGAAATCTCAGCAAACATTTTTTCACCCAATCTTGATGATACTTGCAGGTAGTGATCAGTACACGATTCCCACTTGGGTCACCAAATTTCGTTCTTCTAGGTTAAACCGTTCCTTTGCAGTAACCGTTTTCATGTTTAGGTTTCACTCTGTTTTCTCCTATATGGATACATGTAGTTGGAACTCTAAATCAAACACGGTTTGTGCTAGCTCTTTGAAACTTGGCACAATAATGTTGTTCCAAGTTCTATCGCTATGGTTTGTGTCCTATTGAAGTAGCTCAAAGCACAGACTGTCAAGAATCACTTTCATTGAAAGGGGTTGCCAAGCTTCAAAAAAACTACGAGTTTCCTGAAATCTGAGCAAACATTTTTTCACCCAATCTTGATGAAACTTCCATTTAATGATCAGCCCACCAATCCCACTTGGCTCACCAAATTTCGTTCTTCTAGGTTAAACCATTCCTTTGCAGTATCCGTTTTCATGTTTAGGTTTCACTCTGTTTTCTCCTATATGGATACATGTAGTTTGAACTCTAAATCAAACACGGTTTGTGCTAGCTCTTTGAAACTTGGCACAATAATGTAGTTCCAAGTTCTATCGCTATGGTTTGCTTCCTATTGAAGTAGCCCCAAGCAGAGACTGACGAGAATCACTTTCATTGAAAGGGGTTGCCAAGCTTCCAAAAAACTGGGTTTCCTGAAATCTCAGCAAACATTTTTTCACCCAATCTTGACGATACTTGCAGGCCATGATCAATACACGAATCCCACTTGGCTCACCAAATTTCGTTCTTCTAGGTTAAACCGTTCCTTTGTAGTAACCGTTTTCATGTTTAGGTTTCACTCTGTTTTCTCCTATATGGATACATGTAGTTGGAACTCTAAATCAAACACGGTTTGTTCTAGCTATTTGAAACTTTGCACAATAATGGAGTTCCAAGTTCTATCGCTTCGGTTTGTGTCCTACTGTTATAGCCCCAAGCAGAGACTGACGAGAATCACTTTCATTGAAAGGGGTTGCCAAGCTTCCAAAAAACTACGAGTTTCCTGAAATTTCAGCAAACATTTTTTAACGCAATCTTGATGAAACTTCCATTTAATGATCAGCCCACCAATCCCACTTGGCTCACCAAATTTCGTTCTTCTAGGTTAAACCGTTCCTTTGCAGTAACCGGTTTCATATTTAGGTTCCACTCTATTTTCTCCTATATGGATACATGTAGTTGGAACTCTAAATCAAACACGGTTTGTGCTAGCTCTTTGAAACTTGGCAAAATAATGTAGTTCCAAGTTTTATCGCTATGGTTTGTGTCCTATTGAAGTAGCCCCAAGCAGAGACTGACGAGAATCACTTTCATTTAAAGGGGTTGCCAAGCTTCCAAAATACTGCGAGTTTCCTGAAATCTCAGCAAACATTTTTTCACCCAATCTTGATGATACTTGCAGGTAGTGATCAGTACACGAATCCCACTTGGCTCACCAAATTTCGTTCTTCTAGGTTAAACCGTTCCTTTGTAGTAACCGTTTTCATGTTTAGGTTTCACTCTGTTTTCTCCTATATGGATACATGTAGTTGGAACTCTAAATCAAACACGGTTTGTGCTAGCTCTTTGAAACTTGGCACAATAATGAAGTTCCAAGTTTTATCGCTTCGGTTTGTGTCCTATTGAAGAAGCCCGAAGCAGAGACTGACGAGAATCACTTTCATTGAAAGGGGTTGTCAAGTTTCCAATTAGTACGAGTTTCCGGATATCTCAGCAAACATTTTTCCACCCAATCTTGATGATACTTGCAGGTAGTGATCAGTCCACGAATCCCACTTGGCTCACCAAATTTCGTTCTTCTCGGTTAAACCGTTCCTTTGCAGTAACCGTTTTCATGTTTAGGTTTCACTCTGTTTTCTCCTATATGGATACATGTAGTTGGAACTCTAAATCAAACACGGTTTGTTCTAGCTCTTTGAAACTTGGCACAATAATGTAGTTCCAAGTTCTATCGCTATGGTTTGTGTCCTATTGAAGTAGCCCCAAGCAGAGACTGACGAGAATCACTTTTATTGAAAGGGGTTGCCATCTTCCAAAAAACTACGAGTTTCCTGAAATCTCAGCAAACATTTTTTCACCCAATCTTGATGATACTTGCAGGCAGTGATCAGTACACGAATCCCACTTGGCTCACCAAATTTCGTTCTTCTAGGTTAAACCGTTCCTTTGCAGTAACCGTTTTCATGTTTAGGTTTCACTCTGTTTTCTCCTATATGGATACATGTAGTTGGAACTCTAAATCAAACACGGTTTGTGCTAGCTCTTTGACACTTGGCACAATAATGTTGGTCCAAGTTCTATCGCTGTGGTTTGTGTCCTATTGAAGTAGCTCAAAGCAGAGACTGTCGAGAATCACTTTCATTGAAAGGGGTTGCCAAGCTTCCAAAAACTACGTGTTTCCTCAAATCTGAGCAAACATTTTTTCACCCAATCTTGATGAAACTTCCATTTAATGATCAGCCCACCAATCACACTTGGCTCACCAAATTTCTTTCTTCTAGTTTAAACCGTTCCTTTGCAGTATCCGTTTTCATGTTTAGGTTTCACTCTCTTTTCTCCTATATGGATACATGTAGTTGGAACTCTAAATCAAACACGGTTTGTGCTAGCTCTTTGAAACTTGGCACAATAATGTAGTTCCAAGTTCTATCGCTATGGTTTGCTTCCTATTGAAGTAGCCCCAAGCAGAGACTGATGAGAATCACTTTCATTGAAAGGGGTTGCCAAGCTTCCAAAAAACTGCGTTTCCTGAAATCTCAGCAAACATTTTTTCACCCAATCTTGATGATACTTGCAGGCCATGATCAATACACGAATCCCACTTGGCTCACCAAATTTCGTTCTTCTAGGTTAAACCGTTCCTTTGTAGTAACCGTTTTCATGTTTAGGTTTCACTCTGTTTTCTCCTATATGGATACATGTAGTTGGAACTCTAAATCAAACACGGTTTGTGCTAGCTCTTTGAAACTTGGCACAATAATGTAGTTCCAAGTTTTATCGCTTCGGTTTGTGTCCCATTGAAGAAGCCCGAAGGAGAGACTGACGAGAATCACTTTCATTTAAAGGGGTTGCCAAGCTTCCAAAAAGTACGAGTTTCCGGAAATCTCAGCAAACATTTTTTCACCCAATCTTCATGATACTTCCATTTAATGATCAGCCCACCAATCCCACTTGGCTCACCAAATTTCGTTCTTCTAGGTTAAACCGTTCCTTTGCAGTAACCGTTTTCATGTTTAGGTTTCACTCTGTTTTCTCCTATGTGGATACATGTAGTTGGAACTCTAAATCAAACACGGTTTGTGCTAGCTCTTTGAAACTTGGCACAATAATGTAGTTCCACGTTCTATCGCTATGGTTTGTGTCCTATTGAAGTAGCCCCAAGCAGAGACTGACGAGAATCACTTTTATTGAAAGGTGTTGCCAAGCTTCCAAAAAAATACGAGTTTCCTGAAATCTCAGCAAACATTTTTTCACCCAATCTTGATTATACTTGCAGGTAGTGATCAGTACACGAATCACACTTGGCTCACCAAATTTCGTTCTTCTATGTTAAACCGTTCCTTTGCAGTAACCGTTTTCATGTTTAGGTTTCACTCTCTTTTCTCCTATATGGATACATGTAGTTGGAACTCTAAATCAAACACGGTTTGTGCTAGCTCTTTGAAACTTTGCACAATAATGTAGTTCCAAGTTCTAATGCTATGGTTTGTGTCCTATTGAAGTAGCCCCAAGTAGAGAATGACGAGAATCACTTTTATTGAAAGGGATTGCCAAGCTTCCAAAAAACTGCGTTTCCTGAAATCTCAGCAAACATTTTTTCACCCAATCTTGATGATACTTCCATTTAATGATCAGCCCACCAATCCCACTTGGCTCACCAAATTTCGTTCTTCTAGGTTAAACCGTTCCTTTGCAGTAACCGTTTTCATGTTTAGGTTTCACTCTGTTTTCTCCTATATGGATACATGTAGTTGGAACTCTAAATCAAACACGGTTTGTGCTAGCTCTTTGAAACTTGGCACAATAATGTTGTTCCAAGTTCTATCGCTATGGTTTGTGTCCTATTGAAGTAGCTCAAAGCAGAGAGTGTCGAGAATCACTTTCATTGAAAGGGGTTGCCAAGCTTCCAAAAACTACGTGTTTCCTCAAATCTGAGCAAACATTTTTTCACCCAATCTTGATGAAACTTCCATTTAATGATCAGCCCACCAATCCCACTTGGCTCACCAAATTTCGTTCTTCTAGTTTAAACCGTTCCTTTGCAGTATCCGTTTTCATGTTTAGGTTTCACTCTGTTTTCTCCTATATGGATACATGTAGTTGGAACTCTAAATCAAACACGGTTTGTGCTAGCTCTTTGAACCTTGGCACAATAATGTAGTTCCAAGTTCTAATGCTATGGTTTGTGTCCTATTGAAGTAGCCCCAAGCAGAGACTGACGAGAATCACTTTCATTGAAAGGGGTTGCCAAGCTTCCAAAAAACTACGAGTTTCCTGAAATCTCAGCAAACATTTTTTCACCCAATCTTGATGATACTTGCAGGTAGTGATCAGTACACGAATCCCACTTGGCTCACCAAATTTCGTTCTTCTAGGTTAAACCGTTCCTTTGTAGTAACCGTTTTCATGTTTAGGTTTCACTCTGTTTTCTCCTATATGGATACATGTAGTTGGAACTCTAAATCAAACACGGTTTGTTCTAGCTCTTTGAAACTTTGCACAATAATGGAGTTCCAAGTTCTATCGCTTCGGTTTGTGTCCTACTGTTATAGCCCCAAGCAGAGACTGACGAGAATCACTTTCATTGAAAGGGGTTGCCAAGCTTCCAAAAAACTACGAGTTTCCTGAAATTTCAGCAAACATTGTTTAACCCAATCTTGATGAAACTTCCATTTAATGATCAGCCCACCAATCCCACTTGGCACACCAAATTTCGTTCTTCTAGGTTAAACCGTTCCTTTGCAGTAACCGTTTTCATGTTTAGGTTCCACTCTATTTTCTCCTATATGGATACATGTAGTTGGAACTCTAAATCAAACACGGTTTGTGCTAGCTCTTTGAAACTTGGCACAATAATGTAGTTGCAAGTTCTATCGCTATGGTTTGTGTCCTATTGAAGTAGCCCCAAGCAGAGACTGACGAGAATCACTTTCATTTAAAGGGGTTGCCAAGCTTCCAAAAAGTACGAGTTTCCGGAAATCTCAGCAAACATTTTTTCACCCAATCTTGATGATACTTCCATTTAATGATCAGCCCACCAATCCCACTTGGATCACCAAATTTCGTTCTTCTAGTTTAAACCGTTCCTTTGCAGTAACCGTTTTCATGTTTAGGTTTCACTCTGTTTTCTCCTATATGGATACATGTAGTTGGAACTCTAAATCAAACACGGTTTGTGCTAGCTCTTTGAAACTTGGCACAATAATGTAGTTGCAAGTTCTATCGCTATGGTTTGTGTCCTATTGAAGTAGCCCCAAGCAGAGACTGACGAGAATCACTTTCATTTAAAGGGGTTGCCAAGCTTCCAAAAAGTACGAGTTTCCGGAAATCTCAGCAAACATTTTTTCACCCAATCTTGATGATACTTCCATTTAATGATCAGCCCACCAATCCCACTTGGATCACCAAATTTCGTTCTTCTAGGTTAAACCGTTCCTTTGCAGTAACCGTTTTCATGTTTAGGTTTCACTCTGTTTTCTCCTATATGGATACATGTAGTTGGAACTCTAAATCAAACACGGTTTGTGCTAGCTCTTTGAAACTTGGCACAATAATGTAGTTCCAAGTTCTAATGCTATGGTTTGTGTCCTATTGACGTAGCCCCAAGCAGAGACTGACGAGAATCACTTTTATTGAAAGGGGTTGCCATCTTCCAAAAAACTACGAGTTTCCTGAAATCTCAGCAAACATTTTTTCACCCAATCTTGATGATACTTGCAGGTAGTGATCAGGACACGAATCCCACTTGGCTCACCAAATTTCGTTCTTCTATGTTAAAGCGTTCCTTTGCAGTAACCGTTTTCATGTTTAGGTTTCACTCTGTTTTCTCCTATATGGATACATGTAGTTGGAACTCTAAATCAAACACGGTTTGTGCTAGCTCTTTGAAACTTGGCACAATAATGTTGTTCCAAGTTCTATCGCTATGGTTTGTGTCCTATTGAAGTAGCCCGAAGCAGAGACTGACGAGAATCACTTTCATTTAAAGGGGTTGCCAAGCTTCCAAAAAGTACGAGTTTCCGGAAATCTCAGCAAACATTTTTTCACCCAATCTTGATGATACTTCCATTTAATGATCAGCCCACCAATCCCACTTGGCTCACCAAATTTCGTTCTTCTAGGTTAAACCGTTCCTTTGCAGTAACCGTTTTCATGTTTAGGTTTCACTCTGTTTTCTCCTATATGGATACATGTAGTTGGAACTCTAAATCAAACACGGTTTGTGCTAGCTCTTTGAAACTTGGCACAATAATGTAGTTCCAAGTTCTAATGCTATGGTTTTGTCCTATTGAAGTAGCCCCAAGCAGAGACTGACAGGAATCACTTTTATTGAAAGGGGTTGCCATCTTCCAAAAAACTACGAGTTTCCTGAAATCTCAGCAAACATTTTTTCACCCAATCTTGATGATACTTCCAGGTAGTGATCAGTACACGAATCCCACTTGGCTCACCAAATTTCGTCCTTCTAGGTTAAACCGTTCCTTTGCAGTAACCGTTTTCATGCTTAGGTTTCACTCTGTTTTCTCCTATATGGATACATGTAGTTGGAACTCTAAATCAAACACGGTTTGTGCTAGCTCTTTGAAACTTGGCACAATAATGTTGTTCCAAGTTCTATCGCTATGGTTTGTGTCCTATTGAAGTAGCTCAAAGCAGAGACTGTCGAGAATCACTTTCATTGAAAAGGATTGCCAAGCTTCCAAAAACTACGTGTTTCCTCAAATCTGAGCAAACATTTTTTTCACCCAATCTTGATGAAACTTCCATTTAATGATCAGCCCACCAATCCCACTTGCCTCACCAAATTTCGTTCTTCTAGTTTAAACCGTTCCTTTGCAGTATCCGTTTTCATGTTTAGGTTTCACTCTCTTTTCTCCTATATGGATACATGTAGTTGGAATTCTAAATCAAACACGGTTTGTGCTAGCTCTTTGAAACTTGGCACAATAATGTAGTTCCAAGTTCTATCGCTATGGTTTGCTTCCTATTGAAGTAGCCCCAAGCAGAGACTGATGAGAATCACTTTCATTGAAAGGGGTTGCCAAGCTTCCAAAAAACTGCGTTTCCTGAAATCTCAGCAAACATTTTTTCACCCAATCTTGATGATACTTGCAGGCCATGATCAATACACGAATCCCACTTGGCTCACCAAATTTCGTTCTTCTAGGTTAAATCGTTCCTTTGTAGTAACCGTTTTCATGTTTAGGTTTCACTCTGTTTTCTCCTGTATGGATACATGTAGTTGGAACTCTAAATCAAACACGGTTTGTGCTAGCTCTTTGAAACTTGGCACAATAATGAAGTTCCAAGTTTTATCGCTTCGGTTTGTGTCCTATTGAAGAAGCCCGAAGCAGAGAATGAGGAGAATCACTTTCATTTAAAGGGGTTGCCAAGCTTCCAAAAAGTACGAGTTTCCAGAAATCTCAGCAAACATTTTTTCACCCAATCTTGATGATACTTCCATTTAATGATCAGCCCACCAATCCCACTTGCCTCACCAAATTTCGTTCTTCTAGGTTAAACAGTTCCTTTGCAGTAACCGTTTTCATGTTTAGGTTTCACTCTGTTTTCTCCTATATGGATACATGTAGTTGGAACTCTAAATCAAACACGGTTTGTGCTAGCTCTTTGAAACTTGGCACAATAATTTAGTTCCATGTTTTATCGCTTCGGTTTGTGTCCTATTGAAGAAGCCCGAAGCAGAGACTGACGAGAATCACTTTCATTGAAAGGGGTTGTCAAGTTTCCAATTAGTACGAGTTTCCGGATATCTCAGCAAACATATTTTTTCACCCAATCTTGATGATACTTGCAGGTAGTGATCAGTACACGAATCCCACTTGGCTCACCAAATTTCGTTCTTCTAGGTTAACAGTTCCTTTGCAGTAACCGTTTTCGTGTTTAGGTTTCACTCTGTTTTCTCCTATATGGATACATGTAGTTGGAACTCTAAATCAAACACGGTTTGTGCTAGCTCTTTGAAACTTGGCACAATAATGTAGTTCCAAGTTTTAATGCTATGGTTTGTGTCCTATTGAAGTAGCCCCAAGCAGAGACAGACGAGAATCACTTTTATTGAAAGGGGTTGCCAAGCTTCCAAAAAACTACGAGTTTCCTGAAATCTCAGCAAACATTTTTTCACCCAATCTTGATGATACTTGCAGGTAGTGATCAGTACACGATTCCCACTTGGGTCACCAAATTTCGTTCTTCTAGGTTAAACCGTTTCTTTGCAGTAACCGTTTTCATGTTTAGGTTTCACTCTGTTTTCTCCTATATGGATACATGTAGTTGGAACTCTAAATCAAACACGGTTTGTGCTAGCTCTTTGAAACTTGGCACAATAATGTTGTTCCATGTTCTATCGCTTGGTTTGTGTCCTATTGAAGTAGCTCAAAGCAGAGACTGTCAAGAATCACTTTCATTGAAAGGGGTTGCCAAGCTTCCAAAAACTACGTGTTTCCTCAAATCTGAGCAAACATTTTTTCACCCAATCTTGATGAAACTTCCATTTAATGATCAGCCCACCAATCCCACTTGGCTCACCAAATTTCGTTCTTCTAGGTTAAACCATTCCTTTGCAGTATCCGTTTTCATGTTTAGGTTTCACTCTGTTTTCTCCTATATGGATACATGTAGTTGGAACTCTAAATCAAACACGGTTTGTGCTAGCTCTTTGAAACTTGGCACAATAATGTAGTTCCAAGTTCTATCGCTATGGTTTGCTTCCTATTGAAGTAGCCCCAAGCAGAGACTGATGAGAATCACTTTCATTGAAAGGGGTTGCCAAGCTTCCAAAAAACTGCATTTCCTGAAATCTCAGCAAACATTTTTTCACCCAATCTAGATGATACTTGCAGGCCATGATCAATACACGAATCCCACTTGGCTCACCAAATTTCGTTCTTCTAGGTTAAACCGTTCCTTTGCAGTAACCGTTTTCATGTTTAGGTTTCACTCTGTTTTCTCCTATATGGATACATGTAGTTGGAACTCTAAATCAAACACGGTTTGTTCTAGCTCTTTGAAACTTTGCACAATAATGGAGTTCCAAGTTCTATCGCTTCGGTTTGTGTCCTACTGTTATAGCCCCAAGCAGAGACTGACGAGAATCACTTTCATTGAAAGGGGTTGCCAAGCTTCCAAAAAACTACGAGTTTCCTGAAATTTCAGCAAACAATTTTTAACGCAATCTTGATGAAACTTCCATTTAATGATCAGCCCACCAATCCCACTTGGCTCACCAAATTTCGTTCTTCTAGGTTAAACCGTTCCTTTGCAGTAACCGTTTTCATGTTTAGGTTTCACTCTATTTTCTCCTATATGGATACATGTAGTTGGAACTCTAAATCAAACACGGTTTGTGCTAGCTCTTTGAAACTTGGCACAATAATGTAGTTCCAAGTTCTATCGCTATGGTTTGTGTCCTATGGAAGTAGCCCCAAGCAGAGACTGACGAGAATCACTTACATTGAAAGGGGTTGCCAAGCTTCCCAAAAGTACGAGTTTCCGGAAATCTCAGCAAACATTTTTTCACCCAAACTTGATGAAACTTCCATTTAATGATCAGCCCACCAATCCCACTTGCCTCACCAAATTTCGTTCTTCTAGGTTGAACCGTTCCTTTGCAGTAACCGTTTTCATGTTTAGGTTTCACTCTGTTTTTTCCTATATGGATACATGTAGTTGGAACTCTAAATCAAACACGGTTTGTGCTAGCGCTTTGAAACTTGGCACAATAATGTAGTTCCAAGTTCTAATGCTATGGTTTGTGTCCTATTGAAGTAGCCCCAAGTAGAGAATGACGAGAATCACTTTTATTGAAAGGGATTGCCAAGCTTCAAAAAAACTGCGTTTCCTGAAATCTCAGCAAACATTTTTTCACCCAATCTTGATGATACTTCCATTTAATGATCAGCCCACCAATCCCACTTGGCTCACCAAATTTCGTTCTTCTAGGTTAAACCGTTCCTTTGCAGTAACCGTTTTCATGTTTAGGTTTCCCTCTGTTTTCTCCTATATGGATACATGTAGTTGGAACTCTAAATCAAACACGGTTTGTGCTAGCTCTTTGAAACTTGGCACAATAATGTTGTTCCAAGTTCTATCGCTATGGTTTGTGTCCTATTGAAGTAGCTCAAAGCAGAGACTGTCGAGAATCACTTTCACTGAAAGGGGTTGCCAAGCTTCCAAAAACTACGTGTTTCCTCAAATCTGAGCAAACATTTTTTCACCCAATCTTGATGAAACTTCCATTTAATGATCAGCCCACCAATCCCATTTGGCTCACCAAATTTCGTTCTTCTAGTTTAAACCGTTCCTTTGCAGTATCTGTTTTCATGTTTAGGTTTCACTCTCTTTTCTCCTATATGGATACATGTAGTTGGAACTCGAAATCAAACACGGTTTGTGCTAGCTCTTTGAAACTTGGCACAATAATGTAGTTCCAAGTTCTATCGCTATGGTTTGCTTCCTATTGAAGTAGCCCCAAGCAGAGACTGATGAGAATCACTTTCATTGAAAGGGGTTGCCAAGCTTCCAAAAAACTGCGTTTCCTGAAATCTCAGCAAACATTTTTTCACCCAATCTTGATGATACTTGCAGGCCATGATCAATACACGAATCCCACTTGGCTCACCAAATTTCGTTCTTCTAGGTTAAACCGTTCCTTTGTAGTAACCGTTTTCCTGTTTAGGTTTCACTCTGTTTTCTCCTATATGGATACATGTAGTTGGAACTCTAAATCAAACACGGTTTGTGCTAGCTCTTTGAAACTTGGCACAATAATGTAGTTCCAAGTTTTATCACTTCGGTTTGTGTCCTATTGAAGAAGCCCGAAGGAGAGACGGACGAGAATCACTTTCATTGAAAGGGGTTGTCAAGTTTCCAATTAGTACGAGTTTCCGGATATCTCAGCAAACATTTTTTCACCCAATCTTGATGATACTTGCAGGTAGTGATCAGTACACGAATCCCACTTGGCTCACCAAATTTCGTTCTTCCAGGTTAAACCGTTCCTTTGCAGTAACCGTTTTCATGTTTAGGTTTCACTCTGTTTTCTTCTATATGGATACATGTAGTTGGAACTCTAAATCAAACACGGTTTGTGCTAGCTCTTTGAAACTTGGCACAATAATGTAGTTCCACGTTATATCGCTATGGTTTGTGTCCTATTGAAGTAGCCCCAAGCAGAGACTGACGAGAATCACTTTCATTTAAAGGGGTTGTCAAGTTTCCAATTAGTACGAGTTTCCGGAAATCTCAGCAAACATTTTTTCACCTAATCTTGATGATACTTAGATTTAATGATCACCCCACAAATCCCACTTGGCTCACCAAATTTCGTTCTTCTAGGTTAAACCGTTCCTTTTGCAGTAACCGTTTTCATGTTTAGGTTTCACTCTGTTTTCTCCTATATGGATACATGTAGTTGGAACTCTAAATCAAACACGGTTTGTGCTAGATCTTTGAAACTTGGCACAATAATGTAGTTCCAAGTTCTATCGCTATGGTTTGTGTCCTATTGAAGTAGCCCCAAGCAGAGACTGACGAGAATCACTTTCATTTAAAGGGGTTGCAAAGCTTCCAAAAAGTACGAGTTTCCGGAAATCTCAGCAAACATTTTTTCACCCAATCTTGATGATACTTCCATTTAATGATCAGCCCAACAATCCCACTTGGCTCACCAAATTTCGTTCTTCTAGGTTAAACCGTTCCTTTGCAGTAACCGTTTTCATGTTTAGGTTTCACTCTGTTTTCTCCTATATGGATACATGTAGTTGGAACTCTAAATCAAACACGGTTTGTGCTAGCTCTTTGAAACTTGGCACAATAATGTAGTTCCACGTTCTATCGCTATGGTTTGTGTCTATTGAAGTAGAACCAAGCAGAGACTGAAGAGAATCACTTTTATTGAAAGGGGTTGCCAAGCTTCCAAAAAACTACGAGTTTCCTGAAATCTCAGCAAACATTTTTTCACCCAATCTTGATGATACTTGCAGGTAGTGATCAGTACACGATTCCCACTTGGCTCACCAAATTTCGTTCTTCTAGGTTAAACCGTTCCTTTGCAGTAACCATTTTCATGTTTAGGGTTCACTCTCTTTTCTCCTATATGGATACATGTAGTTGGAACTCTAAATCAAACACGGTTTGTGCTAGCTCTTTGAAACTTTGCACAATAATGTAGTTCCAAGTTCTAATGCTATGGTTTGTGTCCTATTGAAGTAGCCCCAAGTAGAGAATGACGAGAATCACTTTTATTGAAAGGGATTGCCAAGCTTCCAAAAAACTGCGTTTCCTGAAATCTCAGCAAACATTTTTTCACCCAATCTTGACGATACATCCATTTAATGATCAGCCCACCAATCCCACTTGGCTCACCAAATTTCGTTCTTCTAGGTTAAACCGTTCCTTTGCAGTAACCATTTTCATGTTTAGGTTTCACTCTGTTTTCTCCTATATGGATACATGTAGTTGGAACTCTAAATCAAACACGGTTTGTGCTAGCTCTTTGAAACTTGGCACAATAATGTAGTTCCACGTTCTATCGCTATGGTTTGTGTCATATTGAAGTAGCCCCAAGCAGAGACTGACGAGCATCACTTTCATTGAAATGGGTTGCCAAGATTCCAAAAAACTGCGAGTTTCCGGAAATCTCAGCAAACATTTTTTCACCCAATCTTGATGATACTTGCATTTAATGATCAGCCCACCATTCCCACTTGGCTCACCAAATTTCGTTCTTCTAGGTTAAACCGTTCCTTTGCAGTAACCGTTTTCATGTTTAGGTTTCACTCTGTTTTCTCCTATATGGATACATGTAGTTGGAACTCTAAATCAAACACGGTTTGTGCTAGCTCTTTGAAACTTGGCACAATAATGTAGTTCCATGTTCTATCGCTATGGTTTATGTCTATTGAAGTAGCCCTGAGCAGAGACTGACGAGAATCACTTTTATTGAAAGGGGTTCCCAAGCTTCCAAAAAACTACGAGTTTCGTGAAATCTCAGCAAACATTTTTTCACCCAATCTTGATGATACTTGCAGGTAGTGATCAGTACACGAATCCCACTTGGCTCACCAATTTTCGTTCTTCTAGGTTAAACCGTTCCTTTGCAGTAACCGTTTTCATGTTTAGGTTTCACTCTGTTTTCTCCTATATGGATACATGTCGTTGGAACTCTAAATCAAACACGGTTTGTGCTAGCTCTTTGAAACTTGGCACAATAATGTAGTTCCAGTTCTATCGCTATTGTTTGTGTCCTATTGAAGTAGCCCCAAGCAGAGACTGAGGAGAATCACTTTCATTGAAAGGGGTTGCCAAGCTTCAAAAAACTGCGAGTTTCCGAAATCACAGCAAACATTTTTTCACCCAATGTTGATGATACTTCCATTTAATGATCAGCCCACCAATCCCACTTGGCTCACCAAATTTCGTTCTTCTAGGTTAAACCGTTCCTTTGCAGTAACCGTTTTCATGTTTAGGTTTCACTCTGTTTTCTCCTATATGGATACATGTAGTTGGAACTCTAAATCAAACACGGTTTGTGCTAGCTCTTTGAAACTTGGGACAATAATGTAGTTCCACGTTCTATCGCTATGGTTTGTGTCTATTGAAGTAGCCCCGAGCAGAGACTGACGAGAATCACTTTTATTGAAAGGGGTTGCCAAGCTTCCAAAAAACTACGAGTTTCCTGAAATCTCAGCAAACATTTTTTCACCCAATCTTGATGATACTTGCAGGTAGTGATCAGTACACGAATCCAACTTGGCTCACCAAATTTCGTTCTTCTAGGTTAAACCGTTCCTTTGCAGTAACCATTTTCATGTTTAGGTTTCACTCTGTTTTCTCCTATATGGATACATGTAGTTGGAACTCTAAATCAAACACGGTTTGTGCTAGCTCTTTGAAACTTTGCACAATAATGTACTTCCAAGTTCTAATGCTATGGTTTGTGTCCTATTGAAGTAGCCCCAAGCAGAGACTGACGAGAATCACTTTTATTGAAAGGGGTTGCCAAGCTTCCAAAAAACTACGAGTTTCCTGAAATCTGAGCAAACATTTTTCACCAAATCTTGATGATACTTGCAGGTAGTGATCCGTACACGAATCCCACTTGGCTCACCAAATTTCGTTCTTCTAGGTTAAACCGTTCCTTTGCAGTAACCGTTTTCATGTTTAGGTTTCACTCTGTTTTCTGCTATAGGATACATGTAGTTGGAACTCTAAATCAAACACGGTTTGTGCTACCTCTTTGAAACTTGGCACAATAATGTAGTTCCAAGTTCTATCGCTATGGTTTGTGTCCTATTGAAGTAGCCCCCAAGCAGAGACTGACGAGAATCACTTTCATTGAAAGGGGTTGCCAAACTCCAAAAAACTGCGTGTTTCCGGAAATCTAAGCAAACATTTTTTCACCCAATCTTGATGATACTTCCATTTAATGATCAGCCCACCAATCCCACTTGGCTCACCAAATTTGGTTCTTCTAGGTTAAACCGATCATTTGCAGTAACCGTTTTCATGTTTAGGTTTCACTCTGTTTTCTCCGTTATGGATACATGGAGTTGGAACTCTAAATCAAACACGGTTTGTGCTAGCTCGTTGAAACTTGGCACAATAATGTAGTTCCAAGTTCTATCGCTATGGTTTGTGTCCTACTGATGTAGCCCCAAGCAGAGACTGACGAGAATCACTTTTATTGAAAGGGGTTGCCAAGCTTCCAAAAAACTACGAGTTTTTCTGAAATCTCAGCAAACATTTTTTCACCCAATCTTGATGAAACTTCCATTTAATGATCAGCCCACCAATTCCACTTGGCTCACTAAATTTCGTTCTTCTAGGTTAAACCGTTCCTTTGCAGTAACCGTTTTCATGTTCAGGTTTCACTCTGTTTTCTCCTTCATGGATACATTTAATTGGAACTCTAAATCAAACACGGTTTGTGCTAGCTCTTTTGAAACTTGGCACAATAATGTAGTTCCAAGTTCTATCGCTATGCTTTGTGTCCTATTGAAGTAGCCCCAAGCAGAGACTGACGAGAATCGCTTTCATTGAAAGGGGTTGCCAAGCTTCCAAAAAAACTACGAGTTTCCTGAAATCTCAGCAAACATTTTTTCACCCAATCTTGATGATACTTGCAGGTAGTGATCAGTACACGAATCCCACATGGCTCACCAAATTTCGTTCTTCTAGGTTAAACCGTTCCTTTGCAGTAACCGTTTTCATGTTTAGGTTTCACTCTGTTTTCTCCTATATGGATACATGTAGTTGGAACTCTAAATCAAACACGGTTTGTGCTAGCTCTTTGAAACTTGAGACAATAATGTTGTTCCACGTTCTATCGCTATGGCTTGTGTCTATTGAAGTAGCCCCGAGCAGAGAATGACGAGAATCACTTTTATTGAAAGGGGTTGCCAAGCTTCCAAAAAACTACGAGTTTCCTGAAATCTCAGCAAACATTTTTTCACACAATCGTGATGATACTTGCAGGTAGTGATCAGTACACGAATCCCACTTGGCTCACCAAATTTCATTCTTCTAGGTTAAACCGTTCCTTTGCAGTAACCGTTTTCATGTTTAGGTTTCACTCTGTTTTCTCCTATATGGATATATGTAGTTGGAACTCTAAATCAAACACGGTTTCTGCTAGCTCTTTGAAACTTGGGACAATAATGTTGTTCCACGTTCTATCGCTATGGCTTGTGTCTATTGAAGTAGCCCCGAGCAGAGAATGACGAGAATCACTTTTATTGAAAGGGGTTGCCAAGCTTCCAAAAAACTACGAGTTTCCTGAAATCTCAGCAAACATTTTTTCACCCAATCTTGATGATACTTGCAGGTAGTGATCAGTACACGAATCCCACTTGGCTCACCAAATTTCGTTCTTCTAGGTTAAACCGTTCCTTTGCATTAACCATTTTCATGTTTAGGTTTCACTCTGTTTTCTCCTATATGGATACATGTAGTTGGAACTCTAAATCAAACACGGTTTGTGCTAGCTCTTTGAAACTTTGCACAATAATGTAGTTCCAAGTTCTAATGCTATGGTTTGTGTCCTATTGAAGTAGCCCCAAGCAGAGACTGACGAGAATCACTTTTATTGAAAGGGGTTGCCAAGCTTCCAAAAAACTACGAGTTTCCTGAAATCTCAGCACACATTTTTTCACCCAATCTTGATGATACTTGCAGGTAGTGATCAGTACACGAATCCCACTTGGCTCACCAAATTTCGTTCTTCTAGGTTAAACCGTTCCTTTGCAGTAACCGTTTTCATGTTTAGGTTTCACTCTGTTTTCTCCTATATGGATACATGTAGTTGGAACTCTAAATCAAACACGGTTTGTGCTAGCTCTTTGAAACTTGGCACAATAATGTAGTTCCAAGTTCTATCGCTATGGTTTGTGTCCTATTGAAGTAGCTCAAAGCAGAGACTGTCGAGAATCACTTTCATTGAAAGGGGTTGCCAAGCCTCCAAAAAACTGCGAGTTTCCGGAAAACTCAGCAAATATTTTTTCACCCAATCTTGATGATACTTCCGTTTAATGATCAGCCCACCAATCCCACTTGGCTCACCAAATTTAGTTCTTCTAGGTTAAACCGTTCCTTTGCAGTAACCGTTTTCATGTTTAGGTTTCACTCTGTTTTCTCCTATATGGATACATGTAGTTGGAACTCTAAATCAAACACGGTTTGTCCTAGCTCTTTGAAACTTGGCACAATAATGTTGTTCCAAGTTCTATCGCTATGGTTTGTGTCCTATTGAAGTAGCTCAAAGCAGAGACTGTCGAGAATCACTTTCATTGAAAGGGGTTGCCAAGCTTCCAAAAACTACGTGTTTCCTCAAATCTGAGCAAACATTTTTTCACCCAATCTTGATGAAACTCCATTTAATGATCAGCCCACCAATCCCACTTGGCTCACCAAATTTCGTTCTTCTAGGTTAAACCGTTCCTTTGCAGTATCCGTTTTCATGTTTAGGTTTCACTCTCTTTTCTCCTATATGGATACATGTAGTTGGAACTCTAAATCAAACACGGTTTGTGCTAGCTCCTTGAAACTTGGCACAATAATGTAGTTCCAAGTTCTATCGCTATGGTTTGCTTCCTATTGAAGTAGCCCCAAGCAGAGACTGATGAGAATCACTTTCATTCAAAGGGGTTGCCAAGCTTCCAAAAAACTGCGTTTCCTGAAATCTCAGCAAACATTTTTTCACCCAATCTTGATGATACTTGCAGGCCATGATCAATACACGAATCCCACTAGGCTCACCAAATTTCGTTCTTCTAGGTTAAACCGTTCCTTTGTAGTAACCGTTTTCATGTTTAGGTTTCACTCTGTTTTCTCCTATATGGATACATGTAGTTGGAACTCTAAATCAAACACGGTTTGTTCTAGCTCTTTGAAACTTTGCACAATAATGTAGTTGCAAGTTCTATCGCTTCGGATTGTGTCCTAATGTTATAGCCCCAAGCAGAGACTGACGAGAATCACTTTCATTTAAAGGCGTTGCCAAGCTTCCAAAAAACTACGAGTTTCCTGAAATTTTAGCAAACATTTTTTAACCCAATCTTGATGAAACTTCCATTTAATGATCAGCCGACCAATCCCACTTGGCTCACCAAATTTCGTTCTTCTAGGTTAAACCGTTCCTTTGCAGTAACCGTTTTCATGTTTAGGTTTCACTCTGTTTTCTCCTATATGGATACATGTAGTTGGAACTCTAAATCAAACACGGTTTGTGCTAGCTCTTTGAAACTTGGCACAATAATGTAGTTCCAAGTTCTATCGCTATGGTTTGTGTCCTATTGAAGTAGCCCCAAGCAGAGACTGACGAGAATCACTTTAATTTAAAGGGGTTGCCGAGCTTCCAAAAAGTACGAGTTTCCGGAAATCTCAGCAAACATTTTTTCACCCAATCTTGATGAAACTTCCATTTAATGATCAGCCCACCAATCCCACTTGGCTCACCAAATTTCGTTCATCTAGGTTAAACCGTTCCTTTGCAGTAACCGTTTTCATGTTTAGGTTTCACTCTGTTTTCTTCTATATGGATACATGTAGTTGGAACTCTAAATCAAACACGGTTTGTGCTAGCTCTTTGAAACTTAGCACAATAATGTGGTTCCACGTTCTATCGCTATGGTTTGTGTCCTATTGAAGTAGCCCCAAGCAGAGACTGACGAGAATCACTTTTATTGAAAGGGGTTGCCAAGCTTCCAAAAAACTACGAGTTTCCTGAAATCTCAGCAAACATTTTTTCACCCAATCTTGATTATACTTGCAGGTAGTGATCAGTACACGAATCCCACTTGGCTCACCAAATTTCGTTCTTCTAGGTTGAACCGTTCCTTTGCAGTAACCGTTTTCATGTTTAGGTTTCACTCTGTTTTCTCCTATATGGATACATGTAGTTGGAACTCTAAATCAAACACGGTTTGTGCTAGCTCTTTGAAACTTGGCACAATAATGTAGTTCCAAGTTCTATCGCTATGGTTTGTGTCCTATTGAAGTAGCTCAAAGCAGAGACTGTCGAGAATCACTTTCATTGAAAGGGGTTGCCAAGCCTCCAAAAAACTGCGAGTTTCCGGAAAACTCAGCAAACATTTTTTCACCCAATCTTGATGATACTTCCGTTTAATGATCAGCCCACCAATCCCACTTGGCTCACCAAATTTCGTTCTTCTAGGTTAAACCGTTCCTTTGCAGTAACCGTTTTCATGTTTAGGTTTCACTCTGTTTTCTCCTATATGGATTCATGTAGTTGGAACTCTAAATCAAACACGGTTTGTCCTAGCTCTTTGAAACTTGGCACAATAATTTTGTTCCAAGTTCTATCGCTATGGTTTGTGTCCTATTGAAGTAGCTCAAAGCAGAGACTGTCGAGAATCACTTTCATTGAAAGGGGTTGCCAAGCTTCCAAAAACTACGTGTTTCCTCAAATCTGAGCAAACATTTTTTCACCCAATCTTGATGAAACTCCATTTAATGATCAGCCCACCAATCCCACTTGGCTCACCAAATTTCGTTCTTCTAGGTTAAACCGTTCCTTTGCAGTATCCGTTTTCATGTTTAGGTTTCACTCTCTTTTCTCCTATATGGATACATGTAGTTGGAACTCTAAATCAAACACGGTTTGTGCTAGCTCCTTGAAACTTGGCACAATAATGTAGTTCCAAGTTCTATCGCTATGGTTTGCTTCCTATTGAAGTAGCCCCAAGCAGAGACTGATGAGAATCACTTTCATTCAAAGGGGTTGCCAAGCTTCCAAAAAACTGCGTTTCCTGAAATCTCAGCAAACATTTTTTCACCCAATCTTGATGATACTTGCAGGCCATGATCAATACACGAATCCCACTAGGCTCACCAAATTTCGTTCTTCTAGGTTAAACCGTTCCTTTGTAGTAACCGTTTTCATGTTTAGGTTTCACTCTGTTTTCTCCTATATGGATACATGTAGTTGGAACTCTAAATCAAACACGGTTTGTTCTAGCTCTTTGAAACTTTGCACAATAATGTAGTTGCAAGTTCTATCGCTTCGGATTGTGTCCTAATGTTACAGCCCCAAGCAGAGACTGACGAGAATCACTTTCATTTAAAGGCGTTGCCAAGCTTCCAAAAAACTACGAGTTTCCTGAAATTTTAGCAAACATTTTTTAACCCAATCTTGATGAAACTTCCATTTAATGATCAGCCGACCAATCCCACTTGGCTCACCAAATTTCGTTCTTCTAGGTTAAACCGTTCCTTTGCAGTAACCGTTTTCATGTTTAGGTTTCACTCTGTTTTCTCCTATATGGATACATGTAGTTGGAACTCTAAATCAAACACGTTTGTCCTAGCTCTTTGAAACTTGGCACAATAATGTTGTTCCAAGTTCTATCGCTATGGTTTGTGTCCTATTGAAGTAGCTCAAAGCAGAGACTGTCGAGAATCACTTTCATTGAAAGGGGTTGCCAAGCTTCCAAAAACTACGTGTTTCCTCAAATCTGAGCAAACATTTTTTCACCCAATCTTGATGAAACTCCATTTAATGATCAGCCCACCAATCCCACTTGGCTCACCAAATTTCGTTCTTCTAGGTTAAACCGTTCCTTTGCAGTATCCGTTTTCATGTTTAGGTTTCACTCTCTTTTCTCCTATATGGATACATGTAGTTGGAACTCTAAATCAAACACGGTTTGTGCTAGCTCCTTGAAACTTGGCACAATAATGTAGTTCCAAGTTCTATCGCTATGGTTTGCTTCCTATTGAAGTAGCCCCAAGCAGAGACTGATGAGAATCACTTTCATTCAAAGGGGTTGCCAAGCTTCCAAAAAACTGCGTTTCCTGAAATCTCAGCAAACATTTTTTCACCCAATCTTGATGATACTTGCAGGCCATGATCAATACACGAATCCCACTAGGCTCACCAAATTTCGTTCTTCTAGGTTAAACCGTTCCTTTGTAGTAACCGTTTTCATGTTTAGGTTTCACTCTGTTTTCTCCTATATGGATACATGTAGTTGGAACTCTAAATCAAACACGGTTTGTTCTAGCTCTTTGAAACTTTGCACAATAATGTAGTTGCAAGTTCTATCGCTTCGGATTGTGTCCTAATGTTACAGCCCCAAGCAGAGACTGACGAGAATCACTTTCATTTAAAGGCGTTGCCAAGCTTCCAAAAAACATACGAGTTTCCTGAAATTTTAGCAAACATTTTTTAACCCAATCTTGATGAAACTTCCATTTAATGATCAGCCGACCAATCCCACTTGGCTCACCAAATTTCGTTCTTCTAGGTTAAACCCTTCCTTTGCAGTAACAGTTTTCATGTTTAGGTTTCACTCTGTTTTCTCCTATATGGATACATGTAGTTGGAACTCTAATCAAACACGGTTTGTGCTAGCTCTTTGAAACTTGGCACAATAATGTAGTTCCAAGTTCTATCGCTATGGTTTGTGTCCTATTGAAGTAGCCCCAAGCAGAGACTGACGAGAATCACTTTAATTTAAAGGGGTTGCCGAGCTTCCAAAAAGTACGAGTTTCCGGAAATCTCAGCAAACATTTTTTCACCCAATCTTGATGATACTTCCATTTAATGATCAGCCCACCAATCCCACTTGGCTCACCAAATTTCGTTCATCTAGGTTAAACCGTTCCTTTGCAGTAACCGTTTCATGTTTAGGTTTCACTCTGTTTTCTTCTATATGGATACATGTAGTTGGAACTCTAAATCAAACACGGTTTGTGCTAGCTCTTTGAAACTTAGCACAATAATGTAGTTCCACGTTCTATCGCTATGGTTTGTGTCCTATTGAAGTAGCCCCAAGCAGAGACTGACGAGAATCACTTTTATTGAAAGGGTTGCCAAGCTTCCAAAAAACTACGAGTTTCCTGAAATCTCAGCAAACATTTTTTCACCCAATCTTGATTATACTTGCAGGTAGTGATCAGTACACGAATCCCACTTGGCTCACCAAATTTCGTTCTTCTAGGTTGAACCGTTCCTTTGCAGTAACCGTTTTCATGTTTAGGTTTCACTCTGTTTTCTCCTATATGGATACATGTAGTTGGAACTCTAAATCAAACACGGTTTGTGCTAGCTCTTTGAAACTTATCACAATAATGTAGTTCCAAGTTCTATCGCTATGGTTTGTGTCCAATTGAAGTAGCCCCAAGCAGAGACTGACGAGAATCACTTTTATTGAAAGGGGTTGCCAAGCTTCCAAAAACTACGAGTTTCCTGAAATCTCAGCAAACATTTTTTCACCCAATCGTGATGAAACTTGCACGTAGTGATCAGTACACGAATCCCACTTGGCTCACCAAATTTCGTTCTTCTAGGTTAAACCGTTCCTTTGCAGTAACCGTTTTCATGTTTAGGTTTCACTCTGTTTTCTCCTATATGGATACATGTAGTTGGAATTCTAAATCAAACACGGTTTGTGCTAGCTCTTTGAAACTTGGCACAATAATGTTGTTCCAAGTTCTATCGCTATGGTTTGTGTCCTATTGAAGTAGCTCAAAGCAGAGACTGTCGAGAATCACTTTCATTGAAAGGGGTTGCCAGCTTCCAAAAACTACGTGTTTCCTCAAATCTGAGCAAACATTTTTTCACCCAATCTTGATGAAACTTCCATTTAATGATCAGCCCACCAATCCCACTTGGCTCACCAAATTTCGTTCTTCTAGGTTAAACCGTTCCTTTGCAGTATCCGTTTTCAGGTTTAGGTTTCACTCTCTTTTCTCCTACATGGATACATGTAGTTGGAACTCTAAATCAAACACGGTTTGTGCTAGCTCCTTGAAACTTGGCACAATAATGTAGTTCCAAGTTCTATCGCTGTGGTTTGTGTCCAATTGAAGTAGCCCCAAGCAGAGACTGACGAGAATCACTTTTATTGAAAGGGGTTGCCAAGCTTCCAAAAAAATACGAGTTTCCTGAAATCTCAGCAAACATTTTTCACCCAATCGTGATGATACTTGCAGGTAGTGATCAGTACACGAATCCCACTTGGCTCACCAAATTTCATTCTTCTAGGTTAAACCGTTCCTTTGCAGTAACCGTTTTCATGTTTAGGTTTCACTCTGTTTTCTCCTATATGGATACATGTAGTTGGAACTCTAAATCAAACACGGTTTGTGCTAGCTCTTTGAAACTTGGGACAATAATGTAGTTCCACGTTCTATTGCTATGGCTTGTGTCTATTGAAGTAGCCCCGAGCAGAGAATGATGAGAATCACTTTTATTGAAAGGGGTTGCCAAGCTTCCAAAAAACTACGAGTTTCCTGAAATCTCAGCAAACATTTTTTCACCCAATCTTGATGATACTTGCAGGTAGTGATCAGTACACGAATCCCACTTGGCTCACCAAATTTCGTTCTTCTAGGTTAAACCGTTCCTTTGCATTAACCATTTTCATGTTTAGGTTTCACTCTGTTTTCTCCTATATGGATACATGTAGTTGGAACTCTAAATCAAACACGGTTTGTGCTAGCTCTTTGAAACTTTGCACAATAATGTAGTTCCAAGTTCTAATGCTATGGTTTGTGTCCTATTGAAGTAGCCCCAAGCAGAGACTGACGAGAATCACTTTTATTGAAAGGGGTTGCCAAGCTTCCAAAAAACTACGAGTTTCCTGAAATCTCAGCACACATTTTTTCACCCAATCTTGATGATACTTGCAGGTAGTGATCAGTACACGAATCCCACTTGGGTCACAAAATTTCGTTCTTCTAGGTTAAACCGTTCCTTTGCAGTAACCGTTTTCATGTTTAGGTTTCACTCTGTTTTCTCCTATATGGATACATGTAGTTGGAACTCTAAATCAAACACGGTTTGTGCTAGCTCTTTGAAACTTGGGACAATAATGTAGTTCCACGTTCTATCGCTATGGCTTGTGTCATTGAAGTAGCCCCTAGCAGAGACTGACGAGAATCACTTTTATTGAAAGGGGTTGCCAAGCTTCCAAAAAACTACGAGTTTCCTGAAATCTCAGCAAACATTTTTTCACCCAATCTTGATGATACTTGCAGGTAGTGATCAGTACACGAATCCCACTTGGCTCACCAAATATCGTTCTTCTAGGTTAAACCGTTCCTTTGCAGTAACCGTTTTCATGTTTAGGTTTCACTCTGTTTTCTCCTATATGGATACATGTAGTTGGAACTCTAAATCAAACACGGTTTGTGCTAGCTCTTTGAAACTTGGCACAATAATGTAGTTCCAAGTTCTATCGCTATGGTTTGTGTCCTATTGAAGTAGCCCCAAGCAGAGACTGACGAGAATCACTTTCATTGAAAGGGGTTGCCAAGCCTCCAAAAAACTGCGAGTTTCCGGAAATCTCAGCAAACATTTTTTCACCCAATCTTGATGATACTTCCGTTTAATGATCAGCCCACCAATCCCACTTGGCTCACCAAATTTCGTTCTTCTAGGTTAAACCGTTCCTTTGCAGTAACCGTTTTCATGTTTAGGTTTCCCTCTGTTTTCTCCTATATGGATACATGTAGTTGAACTCTAAATCAAACACGGTTTGTGCTAGCTCTTTGAAACTTGGCACAATAATGTTGTTCCAAGTTCTATCGCTATGGTTTGTGTCCTATTGAAGTAGCTCAAAGCAGAGACTGTCGAGAATCACTTTCATTGAAAGGGGTTGCCAAGCTTCCAAAAACTACGTGTTTCCTCAAATCTGAGCAAACATTTTTTCACCCAATCTTGATGAAACTTCCATTTAATGATCAGCCCACCAATCCCACTTGGCTCACCAAATTTCGTTCTTCTAGGTTAAACCGTTCCTTTGCAGTATCCGTTTCATGTTTAGGTTTCACTCTCTTTTCTCCTATATGGATACATGTAGTTGGAACTCTAAATCAAACACGGTTTGTGCTAGCTCCTTGAAACTTGGCACAATAATGTAGTTCCAAGTTCTATCGCTATGGTTTGCTTCCTATTGAAGTAGCCCCAAGCAGAGACTGATGAGAATCACTTTCATTGAAAGGGGTTGCCAAGCTTCCAAAAAACTGCGTTTCCTGAAATCTCAGCAAACATTTTTTCACCCAATCTTGATGATACTTGCAGGCCATGATCAATACACGAATCCCACTAGGCTCACCAAATTTCGTTCTTCTAGGTTAAACCGTTCCTTTTTAGTAACCGTTTTCATGTTTAGGTTTCACTCTGTTTTCTCCTATATGGATACATGTAGTTGGAACTCTAAATCAAACACGGTTTGTTCCAGCTCTTTGAAACTTTGCACAATAATGTAGTTGCAAGTTCTATCGCTTCGGTTTGTGTCCTACTGTTATAGCCCCAAGCAGAGACTGACGAGAATCACATTCATTTAAAGGCGTTGTCAAGCTTCAAAAAACTACGAGTTTCCTGAAATTTCAGCAAACATTTTTTAACCCAATCTTGATGAAACTTCCATTTAATGATCAGCCCACCAATCCCACTTGGCTCACCAAATTTCGTTCTGCTAGGTTAAACCGTTCCTTTGCAGTAACCGTTTTCATGTTTAGGTTTCACTCTGTTTCTCCTATATGGATACATGTAGTTGGAACTCTAAATCAAACACGGTTTGTTGCTAGCTCTTTGAAACTTGGCACAATAATGTAGTTCCAAGTTCTATCGCTATGGTTTGTGTCCTATTGAAGTAGCCCCAAGCAGAGACTGACGAGAATCACTTTCATTTAAAGGGGTTGCCGAGCTTCCAAAAAGTACGAGTTTCCGGAAATCTCAGCAAACATTTTTTCACCCAATCTTGATGATACTTCCATTTAATGATCAGCCCACCAATCCCACTTGGCTCACCAAATTTCGTTCATCTAGGTTAAACCGTTCCTTTGCAGTAACCGTTTTCATGTTTAGGTTTCACTCTGTTTTCTTCTATATGGATACATGTAGTTGGAACTCTAAATCAAACACGGTTTGTGCTAGCTCTTTGAAACTTAGCACAATAATGTAGTTCCACGTTCTATCGCTATGGTTTGTGTCCTATTGAAGTAGCCCCAAGCAGAGACTGACGAGAATCACTTTTATTGAAAGGGGTTGCCAAGCTTCAAAAAAACTACGAGTTTCCGGAAATCTCAGCAAACATTTTTTCAACCAATCTTCATGATACTTGCAGGTAGTGATCAGTACACGAATCCCACTTGGCTCACCAAATTTCGTTCTTCTAGGTTAAACCGTTCCTTTGCAGTAACCGTTTTCATGTTTAGGTTTCACTCTGTTTTCTCCTATATGGATACATGTAGTTGGAACTCTAAATCAAACACGGTTTGTGCTAGCTCTTTGAAACTTATCACAATAATGTAGTTCTAAGTTCTATCGCTATGGTTTGTGTCCAATTGAAGTAGCCCCAAGCAGAGACTGACGAGAATCACTTTTATTGAAAGGGGTTGCCAAGCTTCCAAAAAACTACGAGTTTCCTGAAATCTCAGCAAACATTTTTCACCCAATCGTGATGAAACTTGCACGTAGTGATCAGTACACGAATCCCACTAGGCTCACCAAATTTCGTTCTTCTAGGTTAAACCGTTCCTTTGCAGTTACCGTTTTCATGTTTAGGTTTCACTCTGTTTTCTCCTATATGGATACATGTAGTTGGAATTCTAAATCAAACACGGTTTGTGCTAGCTCTTTGAAACTTGGACAATAATGTAGTTCCACGTTCTATCGCTATGGCTTGTGTCTATTGAAGTAGCCCGAGCAGAGAATGATGAGAATCACTTTTATTGAAAGGGGTTGCCAAGCTTCCAAAAAACTACGAGTTTCCTGAAATCTCAGCAAACATTTTTTCACCCAATCTTGATGATACTTGCAGGTAGTGATCAGTACACGAATCCCACTTGGCTCACCAAATTTCGTTCTTCTAGGTTAAACCGTTCCTTTGCATTAACCATTTTCATGTTTAGGTTTCACTCTGTTTTCTCCTATATGGATACATGTAGTTGGAACTCTAAATCAAACACGGTTTGTGCTAGCTCTTTGAAACTTTGCACAATAATGTAGTTCCAAGTTCTAATGCTATGGTTTGTGTCCTATTGAAGTAGCCCCAAGCAGAGACTGACGAGAATCACTTTTATTGAAAGGGGTTGCCAAGCTTCCAAAAAACTACGAGTTTCCTGAAATCTCAGCACACATTTTATCACCCAATCTTGATGATACTTGCAGGTAGTGATCAGTACACGAATCCCACTTGGGTCACAAAATTTCGTTCTTCTAGGTTAAACCGTTCCTTTGCAGTAACCGTTTTCATGTTTAGGTTTCACTCTGTTTTCTCCTATATGGATACATGTAGTTGGAACTCTAAATCAAACACGGTTTGTGCTAGCTCTTTGAAACTTGGCACAATAATGTAGTTCCAAGTTCTATCGCTATGGTTTGTGTCCTATTGAAGTAGCTCAAAGCAGAGACTGTCGAGAATCACTTTCATTGAAAGGGGTTGCCAAGCCTCCAAAAAACTGCGAGTTTCCGGAAAACTCAGCAAACATTTTTTCACCCAATCTTGATGATACTTCCGTTTAATGATCAGCCCACCAATCCCACTTGGCTCACAAATTTCGTTCTTCTAGGTTAAACCGTTCCTTTGCAGGAACCGTTTTCATGTTTAGGTTTCCACTCTGTTTTCTCCTATATGGATTCATGTAGTTGGAACTCTAAATCAAACACGGTTTGTCCTAGCTCTTTGAAACTTGGCACAATAATGTTGTTCCAAGTTCTATCGCTATGGTTTGTGTCCTATTGAAGTAGCTCAAAGCAGAGACTGTCGAGAATCACTTTCATTGAAAGGGGTTGCCAAGCTTCCAAAAACTACGTGTTTCCTCAAATCTGAGCAAACATTTTTTCACCCAATCTTGATGAAACTCCATTTAATGATCAGCCCACCAATCCCACTTGGCTCACCAAATTTCGTTCTTCTAGGTTAAACCGTTCCTTTGCAGTATCCGTTTTCATGTTTAGGTTTCACTCTCTTTTCTCCTATATGGATACATGTAGTTGGAACTCTAAATCAAACACGGTTTGTGCTAGCTCCTTGAAACTTGCACAATAATGTAGTTCCAAGTTCTATCGCTATGGTTTGCTTCCTATTGAAGTAGCCCCAAGCAGAGACTGATGAGAATCACTTTCATTCAAAGGGGTTGCCAAGCTTCCAAAAAACTGCGTTTCCTGAAATCTCAGCAAACATTTTTTCACCCAATCTTGATGATACTTGCAGGCCATGATCAATACACGAATCCCACTAGGCTCACCAAATTTCGTTCTTCTAGGTTAAACCGTTCCTTTGTAGTAACCGTTTTCATGTTTAGGTTTCACTCTGTTTTCTCCTATATGGATACATGTAGTTGGAACTCTAAATCAAACACGGTTTGTTCTAGCTCTTTGAAACTTTGCACAATAATGTAGTTGCAAGTTCTATCGCTTCGGATTGTGTCCTAATGTTACAGCCCCAAGCAGAGACTGACGAGAATCCACTTTCATTTAAAGGCGTTGCCAAGCTTCCAAAAAACTACGAGTTTCCTGAAATTTTAGCAAACATTTTTTAACCCAATCTTGATGAAACTTCCATTTAATGATCAGCCGACCAATCCCACTTGGCTCACCAAATTTCGTTCTTCTAGGTTAAACCGTTCCTTTGCAGTAACCGTTTTCATGTTTAGGTTTCACTCTGTTTTCTCCTATATGGATACATGTAGTTGGAACTCTAAATCAAACACGGTTTGTCCTAGCTCTTTGAAACTTGGCACAATAATGTTGTTCCAAGTTCTATCGCTATGGTTTGTGTCCTATTGAAGTAGCTCAAAGCAGAGACTGTCGAGAATCACTTTCATTGAAAGGGGTTGCCAAGCTTCCAAAAACTACGTGTTTCCTCAAATCTGAGCAAACATTTTTTCACCCAATCTTGATGAAACTCCATTTAATGATCAGCCCACCAATCCCACTTGGCTCACCAAATTTCGTTCTTCTAGGTTAAACCGTTCCTTTGCAGTATCCGTTTTCATGTTTAGGTTTCACTCTCTTTTCTCCTATATGGATACATGTAGTTGGAACTCTAAATCAAACACGGTTTGTGCTAGCTCCTTGAAACTTGGCACAATAATGTAGTTCCAAGTTCTATCGCTATGGTTTGCTTCCTATTGAAGTAGCCCCAAGCAGAGACTGATGAGAATCACTTTCATTCAAAGGGGTTGCCAAGCTTCCAAAAAACTGCGTTTCCTGAAATCTCAGCAAACATTTTTTCACCCAATCTTGATGATACTTGCAGGCCATGATCAATACACGAATCCCACTAGGCTCACCAAATTTCGTTCTTCTAGGTTAAACCGTTCCTTTGTAGTAACCGTTTTCATGTTTAGGTTTCACTCTGTTTTCTCCTATATGGATACATGTAGTTGGAACTCTAAATCAAACACGGTTTGTTCCAGCTCTTTGAAACTTTGCACAATAATGTAGTTGCAAGTTCTATCGCTTCGGTTTGTGTCCTACTGTTATAGCCCCAAGCAGAGACTGACGAGAATCACATTCATTTAAAGGCGTTGTCAAGCTTCCAAAAAACTACGAGTTTCCTGAAATTTCAGCAAACATTTTTTAACCCAATCTTGATGAAACTTCCATTTAATGATCAGCCCACCAATCCCACTTGGCTCACCAAATTTCGTTCTGCTAGGTTAAACCGTTCCTTTGCAGTAACCGTTTTCATGTTTAGGTTTCACTCTGTTTTCTCCTATATGGATACATGTAGTTGGAACTCTAAATCAAACACGGTTTGTGCTAGCTCTTTGAAACTTGGCACAATAATGTAGTTCCAAGTTCTATCGCTATGGTTTGTGTCCTATTGAAGTAGCCCCAAGCAGAGACTGACGAGAATCACTTTCATTTAAAGGGGTTGCCGAGCTTCCAAAAAATACGAGTTTCCGGAAATCTCAGCAAACATTTTTTCACCCAATCTTGATGATACTTCCATTTAATGATCAGCCCACCAATCCCACTTGGCTCACCAAATTTCGTTCATCTAGGTTAAACCGTTCCTTTGCAGTAACCGTTTTCATGTTTAGGTTTCACTCTGTTTTCTTCTATATGGATACATGTAGTTGGAACTCTAAATCAAACACGGTTTGTGCTAGCTCTTTGAAACTTAGCACAATAATGTAGTTCCACGTTCTATCGCTATGGTTTGTGTCCTATTGAAGTATCCCCAAGCAGAGACTGACGAGAATCACTTTTATTGAAAGGGGTTGCCAAGCTTCCAAAAAACTACGAGTTTCCTGAAATCTCAGCAAACATTTTTTCACCCAATCTTGATTATACTTGCAGGTAGTGATCAGTACACGAATCCCACTTGGCTCACCAAATTTCGTTCTTCTAGGTTGAACCGTTCCTTTGCAGTAACCGTTTTCATGTTTAGGTTTCACTCTGTTTTCTCCTATATGGATACATGTAGTTGGAACTCTAAATCAAACACGGTTTGTGCTAGCTCTTTGAAACTTATCACAATAATGTAGTTCCAAGTTCTATCGCTATGGTTTGTGTCCAATTGAAGTAGCCCCAAGCAGAGACTGACGAGAATCACTTTTATTGAAAGGGGTTGCCAAGCTTCCAAAAAACTACGAGTTTCCTGAAATCTCAGCAAACATTTTTTCACCCAATCGTGATGAAACTTGCACGTAGTGATCAGTACACGAATCCCACTTGGCTCACCAAATTTCGTTCTTCTAGGTTAAACCGTTCCTTTGCAGTAACCGTTTTCATGTTTAGGTTTCACTCTGTTTTCTCCTATATGGATACATGTAGTTGGAATTCTAAATCAAACACGGTTTGTGCTAGCTCTTTGAAACTTGGCACAATAATGTTGTTCCAAGTTCTATCGCTATGGTTTGTGTCCTATTGAAGTAGCTCAAAGCAGAGACTGTCGAGAATCACTTTCATTGAAAGGGGTTGCCAAGCTTCCAAAAACTACGTGTTTCCTCAAATCTGAGCAAACATTTTTTCACCCAATCTTGATGAAACTTCCATTTAATGATCAGCCCACCAATCCCACTTGGCTCACCAAATTTCGTTCTTCTAGGTTAAACCGTTCCTTTGCAGTATCCGTTTTCAGGTTTAGGTTTCACTCTCTTTTCTCCTATATGGATACATGTAGTTGGAACTCTAAATCAAACACGGTTTGTGCTAGCTCCTTGAAACTTGGCACAATAATGTAGTTCCAAGTTCTATCGCTGTGGTTTGTGTCCAATTGAAGTAGCCCCAAGCAGAGACTGACGAGAATCACTTTTATTGAAAGGGGTTGCCAAGCTTCCAAAAAAATACGAGTTTCCTGAAATCTCAGCAAACATTTTTTCACCCAATCGTGATGATACTTGCAGGTAGTGATCAGTACACGAATCCCACTTGGCTCACCAAATTTCATTCTTCTAGGTTAAACCGTTCCTTTGCAGTAACCGTTTTCATGTTTAGGTTTCACTCTGTTTTCTCCTATATGGATACATGTAGTTGGAACTCTAAATCAAACACGGTTTGTGCTAGCTCTTTGAAACTTGGGACAATAATGTAGTTCCACGTTCTATTGCTATGGCTTGTGTCTATTGAAGTAGCCCCGAGCAGAGAATGATGAGAATCACTTTTATTGAAAGGGGTTGCCAAGCTTCCAAAAAACTACGAGTTTCCTGAAATCTCAGCAAACATTTTTTCACCCAATCTTGATGATACTTGCAGGTAGTGATCAGTACACGAATCCCACTTGGCTCACCAAATTTCGTTCTTCTAGGTTAAACCGTTCCTTTGCATTAACCATTTTCATGTTTAGGTTTCACTCTGTTTTCTCCTATATGGATACATGTAGTTGGAACTCTAAATCAAACACGGTTTGTGCTAGCTCTTTGAAACTTTGCACAATAATGTAGTTCCAAGTTCTAATGCTATGGTTTGTGTCCTATTGAAGTAGCCCCAAGCAGAGACTGACGAGAATCACTTTTATTGAAAGGGGTTGCCAAGCTTCCAAAAAACTACGAGTTTCCTGAAATCTCAGCACACATTTTTTCACCCAATCTTGATGATACTTGCAGGTAGTGATCAGTACACGAATCCCACTTGGGTCACAAAATTTCGTTCTTCTAGGTTAAACCGTTCCTTTGCAGTAACCGTTTTCATGTTTAGGTTTCACTCTGTTTTCTCCTATATGGATACATGTAGTTGGAACTCTAAATCAAACACGGTTTGTGCTAGCTCTTTGAAACTTGGGACAATAATGTAGTTCCACGTTCTATCGCTATGGCTTGTGTCATTGAAGTAGCCCCTAGCAGAGACTGACGAGAATCACTTTTATTGAAAGGGGTTGCCAAGCTTCCAAAAAACTACGAGTTTCCTGAAATCTCAGCAAACATTTTTTCACCCAATCTTGATGATACTTGCAGGTAGTGATCAGTACACGAATCCCACTTGGCTCACCAAATATCGTTCTTCTAGGTTAAACCGTTCCTTTGCAGTAACCGTTTTCATGTTTAGGTTTCACTCTGTTTTCTCCTATATGGATACATGTAGTTGGAACTCTAAATCAAACACGGTTTGTGCTAGCTCTTTGAAACTTGGCACAATAATGTAGTTCCAAGTTCTATCGCTATGGTTTGTGTCCTATTGAAGTAGCCCCAAGCAGAGACTGACGAGAATCACTTTCATTGAAAGGGGTTGCCAAGCCTCCAAAAAACTACGAGTTTCCGGAAATCTCAGCAAACATTTTTTCACCCAATCTTGATGATACTTCCGTTTAATGATCAGCCCACCAATCCCACTTGGCTTTCGTTCTTCTAGGTTTAAACCGTTCCTTTGCAGTAACCGTTTTCATGTTTAGGTTTCCCTCTGTTTTCTCCTATATGGATACATGTAGTTGGAACTCTAAATCCAACACGGTTTGTGCTAGCTCTTTGAACTTGGCACAATAATGTTGTTCCAAGTTCTTTCGCTATGGTTTGTGTCCTATTGAAGTAGCTCAAAGCAGAGACTGTCGAGAATCACTTTCATTGAAAGGGGTTGCCAAGCTTCCAAAAACTACGTGTTTCCTCAAATCTGAGCAAACATTTTTTCACCAATCTTGATGAAACTTCCATTTAATGATCAGCCCACCAATCCCACTTGCTCACCAAATTTCGTTCTTCTAGGTTAAACCGTTCCTTTGCAGTATCCGTTTTCATGTTTAGGTTTTCACTCTCTTTCTCCTATATGGATACATGTAGTTGGAACTCTAAATCAAACACGGTTTGTGCTAGCTCCTTGAAACTTGGCACAATAATGTAGTTCCAAGTTCTATCGCTATGGTTTGCTTCCTATTGAAGTAGCCCCAAGCAGAGACTGATGAGAATCAACTTTCATTGAAAGGGGTTGCCAAGCTTCCAAAAAACTGCGTTTCCTGAAATCTCAGGCAAACATTTTTTCACCCAATCTTGATGATACTTGCAGGCCATGATCAATACACGAATCCCACTAGGCTCACCAAATTTCGTTCTTCTAGGTTAAACCGTTCCTTTTTAGTAACCGTTTTCATGTTTAGGTTTCACTCTGTTTTCTCCTATATGGATACATGTAGTTGGAACTCTAAACCAAACACGGTTTGTTCTAGCTCTTTGAAACTTTGCACAATAATGTAGTTGCAAGTTCTATCGCTTCGGTTTGTGTCCTACTGTTATAGCCCCAAGCAGAGACTGACGAGAATCACTTCATTTTAAAGGCGTTGTCAAGCTTCCAAAAAACTACGAGTTTCCTGAAATTCAGCAAACATTTTTTAACCCTAATCTTGATGAAACTTCCATTTAATGATCAGCCCACCAATCCCACTTGGCTCACCAAATTTCGTTCTGCTAGGTTAAACCGTTCCTTTGCAGTAACCGTTTTCATGTTTAGGTTTCACTCTGTTTTCTCCTATATGGATACATGTAGTTGGAACTCTAAATCAAACACGGTTTGTGCTAGCTCTTTGAAACTTGGCACAATAATGTAGTTCCAAGTTCTATCGCTATGGTTTGTGTCCTATTGAAGTAGCCCCAAGCAGAGACTGACGAGAATCACTTTCATTTAAAGGGGTTGCCGAGCTTCCAAAAAGTACGAGTTTCCGGAAATCTCAGCAAACATTTTTTCACCCAATCTTGATGATACTTCCATTTAATGATCAGCCCACCAATCCCACTTGGCTCACCAAATTTCGTTCATCTAGGTTAAACCGTTCCTTTGCAGTAACCGTTTTCATGTTTAGGTTTCACTCTGTTTTCTTCTATATGGATACATGTAGTTGGAACTCTAAATCAAACACGGTTTGTGCTAGCTCTTTGAAACTTAGCACAATAATGTAGTTCCACGTTCTATCGCTATGGTTTGTGTCCTATTGAAGTAGCCCCAAGCAGAGACTGACGAGAATCACTTTTATTGAAAGGGGTTGCCAAGCTTCCAAAAAACTACGAGTTTCCTGAAATCTCAGCAAACATTTTTTCACCCAATCTTGATTATACTTGCAGGTAGTGATCAGTACACGAATCCCACTTGGCTCACCAAATTTCGTTCTTCTAGGTTAAACCGTTCCTTTGCAGTAACCGTTTTCATGTTTAGGTTTCACTCTGTTTTCTCCTATATGGATACATGTAGTTGGAACTCTAAATCAAACACGGTTTGTGCTAGCTCTTTGAAACTTATCACAATAATGTAGTTCTAAGTTCTATCGCTATGTTTGTGTCCAATTGAAGTAGCCCCAAGCAGAGACTGACGAGAATCACTTTTATTGAAAGGGGTTGCCAAGCTTCCAAAAAACCTACGAGTTTCCTGAAATCTCAGCAAACATTTTTTCACCCAATCGTGATGAAACTTGCACGTAGTGATCAGTACACGAATCCACTAGGCTCACCAAATTTCGTTCTTCTAGGTTAACCGTTCCTTTGCAGTTACCGTTTTCATGTTTAGGTTTCACTCTGTTTTCTCCTATATGGATACATGTAGTTGGAATTCTAAATCAAACACGGTTTGTGCTAGCTCTTTGAAACTTGGGACAATAATGTAGTTCCACGTTCTATCGCTATGGCTTGTGTCTATTGAAGTAGCCCCGAGCAGAGACTGACGAGAATCACTTTTATTGAAAGGGGTTGCCAAGCTTCCAAAAAACTACGAGTTTCCTGAAATCTCAGCAAACATTTTTTCACCCAATCTTGATGATACTTGGCAGGTAGTGATCAGTACACGAATCCCACTTGGCTCACCAAATTTCGTTCTTCTAGGTTAAACCGTTCCTTTTGCATTAACCATTTTCATGTTTAGGTTTCACTCTGTTTTCTCCTATATGGATACATGTAGTTGGAACTCTAAATCAAACACGGTTTGTGCTAGCTCTTTGAAACTTTGCACAATAATGTAGTTCCAAGTTCTAATGCTATGGTTTGTGTCCTATTGAAGTAGCCCCAAGCAGAGACTGACGAGAATCACTTTTATTGAAAGGGGTTGCCAAGCTTCCAAAAAACTACGAGTTTCCTGAAATCTCAGCACACATTTTTTCACCCAATCTTGATGATACTTGCAGGTAGTGATCAGTACACGAATCCCACTTGGGTCACAAAATTTCGTTCTTCTAGGTTAAACCGTTCCTTTGCAGTAACCGTTTTCATGTTTAGGTTTCACTCTGTTTTCTCCTATATGGATACATGTAGTTGGAACTCTAATCAAACACGGTTTGTGCTAGCTCTTTGAAACTTGGGACAATAATGTAGTTCCACGTTCTATCGCTATGGCTTGTGTCATTGAAGTAGCCCCTAGCAGAGACTGACGAGAATCACTTTTATTGAAAGGGGTTGCCAAGCTTCCAAAAAACTACGAGTTTCCTGAAATCTCAGCAAACATTTTTTCACCCAATCTTGATGATACTTGCAGGTAGTGATCAGTACACGAATCCCACTTGGCTCACCAAATATCGTTCTTCTAGGTTAAACCGTTCCTTTGGCAGTAACCGTTTTCATGTTTAGGTTTCACTCTGTTTTCTCCTATATGGATACATGTAGGTGGAACTCTAAATCAAACACGGTTTGGCTAGCTCTTTGAAACTTGGCACAATAATGTAGTTCCAAGTTCTATCGCTATGGTTTGTGTCCTATTGAAGTAGCCCCAAGCAGAGACTGACGAGAATCACTTTCATTGAAAGGGGTTGCCAAGCCTCCAAAAAACTGCGAGTTTCCGGAAATCTCAGCAAACATTTTTCACCCAATCTTGATGATACTTCCGTTTAATGATCAGCCCACCAATCCCACTTGGGCTCACCAAATTTCGTTCTTCTAGGTTAAACCGTTCCTTTGCAGTAACCGTTTTCATGTTTAGGTTTCCCTCTGTTTTCTCCTATATGGATACATGTAGTTGGAACTCTAAATCAAACACGGTTTGTGCTAGCTCTTTGAACTTGGCACAATAATGTTGTTCCAAGTTCTATCGCTATGGTTTGTGTCCTATTGAAGTAGCTCAAAGCAGAGACTGTCGAGAATCACTTTCATTGAAAGGGGTTGCCAAGCTTCCAAAAACTACGTGTTTCCTCAAATCTGAGCAAACATTTTTTCACCCAATCTTGATGAAACTTCCATTTAATGATCACCACCAATCCCACTTGGCTCACCAAATTTCGTTCTTCTAGGTTAACCGTTCCTTTGCAGTATCCGTTTTCATGTTTAGGTTTCACTCTCTTTTCTCCTATATGGATACATGTAGTTGGAACTCTAAATCAAACACGGTTTGTGCTAGCTCCTTGAAACTTGGCACAATAATGTAGTTCCAAGTTCTATCGCTATGTTTGCTTCCTATTGAAGTAGCCCCAAGCAGAGACTGATGAGAATCACTTTCATTGAAGGGGTTGCCAAGCTTCCAAAAAACTGCGTTTCTGAAATCTCAGCAAACATTTTTTCACCCAATCTTGATGATACTTGCAGGCCATGATCAATACACGAATCCCACTAGGCTCACCAAATTTCGTTCTTCTAGGTTAAACCGTTCCTTTTTAGTAACCGTTTTCATGTTTAGGTTTCACTCTGTTTTCTCCTATATGGATACATGTAGTTGGAACTCTAAATCAAACACGGTTTGTTCTAGCTCTTTGAAACTTTGCACAATAATGTAGTTGCAAGTTCTATCGCTATGGTTTGTGTCCTACTGTTATAGCCCCAAGCAGAGACTGACGAGAATCACTTTAATTTAAAGGGGTTGCCGAGCTTCCAAAAAACTACGAGTTTCCGGGAAATCTCAGCAAACATTTTTTCACCCAATCTTGATGATACTTCCATTTAATGATCAGCCCACCAATCCCACTGGCTCACCAAATTTCGTTCATCTAGGTTAAACCGTCCTTTGCAGTAACCGTTTTCATGTTTAGGTTTCACTCTGTTTCTTCTATATGGATACATGTAGTTGGAACTCTAAATCAAACACGGTTTGTGCTAGCTCTTTGAAACTTAGCACAATAATGTAGTTCCACGTTCTATCGCTATGGTTTGTGTCCTATTGAAGTAGCCCCAAGCAGAGACTGACGAGAATCACTTTTATTGAAAGGGGTTGCCAAGCTTCCAAAAAACTACGAGTTTCCTGAAATCTCAGCAAACATTTTTTCACCCAATCTTGATTATACTTGCAGGTAGTGATCAGTACACGAATCCCACTTGGCTCACCAAATTTCGTTCTTCTAGGTTAAACCGTTCCTTTGCAGTAACCGTTTTCATGTTTAGGTTTCACTTCTGTTTTCTCCTATATGGATACATGTAGTTGGAACTCTAAATCAAACACGGTTTGTGCTAGCTCTTTGAAACTTATCACAATAATGTAGTTCTAAGTTCTATCGCTATGGTTTGTGTCCAATTGAAGTAGCCCCAAGCAGAGACTGACGAGAATCACTTTTATTGAAAGGGGTTGCCAAGCTTCCAAAAAACTACGAGTTTCCTGAAATCTCAGCAAACATTTTTCACCCAATCGTGATGAAACTTGCACGTAGTGATCAGTACACGATCCCACTAGGCTCACCAAATTTCGTTCTTCTAGGTTAAACCGTTCCTTTGCAGTTACCGTTTTCATGTTTAGGTTTCACTCTGTTTTCTCCTATATGGATACATGTAGTTGGAATTCTAAATCAAACACGGTTGTGCTAGCTCTTTGAAACTTGGGACAATAATGATAGTTCCACGTTCTATCGCTATGGCTTGTGTCTATTGAAGTAGCCCCGAGCAGAGACTGACGAGAATCACTTTTATTGAAAGGGTTGCCAAGCTTCCAAAAACTACGAGTTTCCTGAAATCTCAGCAAACATTTTTTCACCCAATCTTGATGATACTTGCAGGTAGTGATCAGTACACGAATCCCACTTGGTTACCAAATTTCGTTCTTCTAGGTTAAACCGTTCCTTTGCAGTAACCGTTTTCATGTTTAGGTTTCACTCTGTTTTCTCTATATGGATACATGTAGTTGGAACTCTAATCAAACACGGTTTGTGCTAGCTCTTTGAAACGTGGCACAATAATGCAGTTCGAGTTCTATCGCTATGGTTTGTGTCCTATTGAAGTAGCCCGAAGCAGAGACTGACGAGAATCATTTCATTGAAAGGGGTTGCCAAGCTTCCAAAAAACTACGAGTTTCCTGAAATCTCAGCAAACAATTTTTCACCCAAACTTTATGATACCTTTAGGTAATGATCAGTACACCAATCCCACTTGGCTCACTAAATTTCGTTCTTCTGGGTTAAACCGTTCTTTGCAGTAACCTTTTTCATGTTTAGGTTTCACTCTGTTTTCTGCTATATGGATACATGTAGTTGGAACTCTAAATCAACACGGTTTGCGCTAGCTCTTTGAAACTTGGCACAATAATGTAGGTCCAAGTTCTATCGCTATGGTTTGTGACCTATTGAAGTAGCCCCATGCAGAGACTGACGAGAATCACTTTCATTAAAAGGGCTGCCAAGCTTCAAAAAAATACGAGATTCCGGAAAACACAGCAAACATTTTTTCACAGAATCTTGATGATACTTCCATTTAATGATCAGTACACGAATCAAACTTGGCTCGCCAAATTTCATTCTTCTAGGTTAAACAGTTCCTTTGCAGTAACCGTTTTCATGTTTAGGTTTCACTCTGTTTTCTCTGTATGGATACATGTAGTTGGAACTCTAAATCAAACACGGTTTGTGCTAGTTCTTTGAAACTTGGCACAATAATGTAGTTCCATGTTCTATCACTATGGTTTCTGTCCTATTGAAGTAGCCCCAAGCAGAGACTGACGACAATCACCTTCATTGAATTGGGTTGCCAAGCTTCAAAAACTACGAGTTCCTGAAATCTCAGCAACATTTTTTCACTCAATCTTGATGATACTTCCGTTTAAATATCAGCCCTCCAATCCTACTTGGCTCCCCAAATTTCGTTCTTCTAGGTTAAACCGTTCCTTTGCAGTAACCGTTTTCATGTTTAGGTTTCACTCTGTTTTCTCCTATATGGATACATGTAGTTGGAACTCTAAATCAAACACGGTTTGTGCTAGCTCTTTGAAACTTGGCACAATTATGTAGTTCCAAGTTCTATCGCTATGGTTTGTGTCCTATTGAAGTAGCCCCAAGCAGAGACTTAGGAGAATCACTTTCATTGAAAGGGGTTGCCAAGCTTCCAAAAAACTATGAGTTTCCTGAAATCTCAGCAACCTTTTTTTCACCCAATTTTATGATACTTGCAGGTAATGATTAGTACACCAATCCCACTTGGCTGACCAAATTCGTTCTTCTAGGTGAAAACGTTCCTTTGCAGTAACCATTTTCATTTTTAGGTTTCACTCTGTTTTCTCCTATATGGATACATGTAGTTGGAACTCTAAATCAAACACGGATTGTGCTAGCTCTTTGAAACTTGGCACAATAATGTAGTTCCAAGTTCTATCGCTATGGTTTGTGTCCTATTGAAGAAGCCCCAAGCAGAGACTGACGAGAATCACTTTCATTAAAAGGGGTTGCCAAGCTTCCAAAAAACTACGAGTTTCCGTAAACTCAGCAAACATTTTTCACCCAATCTTGATGATACTTGAAGGTAATGATCAGTAAACCAATCCCACTTGCTCACTAAACTTCGTTCTTCTAGGTTAAACCGTTCTTTGCAGTAACCGTTTTCATCTTTAGGTTTCACTCTGTTTTCTCATATATGGATACATGTAGTTGGAACACTAAATCAAACACCATTTGTGCTAGCTCTTTGAAACTTGGCACAATAATGTATTTCCAAGTTCTATCGCTATGGTTTGTGTCCTATGGAAGTAACCCCAAGCAGAGACTGAAGAGAATCACTTACATTGAAAGGGGTTGCCAAGCTTCCAAAAAACTACGAGTTTCCTGAAATCTCAGCAAACATTTTTTCACCCAGTCTTGATGATACTTCCATTTAATGATCAGTACACCAATCCCACTTGGCTCACCAAATTTTGTTCTTCTAAGTTTAACCATTCCTTTGCACTAACAGTTTTCATGTTTAGGTTTCACTCTGTTTACTCCTATATGGATACATGTAGTTGGAACTCTACACCAAACACGGTTTGTACTAGCTCTTTGAAACTTGGCACAATAAAGTAGTTCCAAGATCTATCGCTATGGTTTGTGTCCTATGAAAGTAGCCCCAAGCAGAGACTGACGAGAATCACTTTCATTGAAAGGGGTTGCTAAGCTTCAAAAAAACTGCAAGTTTCCGGAAATCTCAGCAAACATTTTTTCACCCAATCTTGATGATACTTGCAGGTAGTGATCAGTATATGAATCCCACTTGGCTCACCAAATTTCGTTCTTCCAGGTTAAACCGTTCCTTTGCAGTAACCGATTTCATGTTTAGGATTCACTCTGTTTTCTTCTATATGGATACATGTAGTTGGAAGTCTAAACGAACACGGTTTGTGCTAGCTCTTTGAAACGTGGCACAATAATGTAGTTCCAAGTTCTATCGCTATGGTTTGTGTCCTTTTGAAGTAGCCCAAAGCAGAGACTGACGAGAAGCACTTTCATTGAAAGGGGTTGCCAAGCTTCCAAAAAATACGAGTTTCCTGAAATCTCAGCAAATATTTTTCACCCAATATTGATGATACTTGCTGGTAATGATCAGTACACCAATCCCTCTTGGCTCACTAAAATTTCATTCTTCTGGGTTAAACCGTTCTTTGCAGTAACCGTTTTCATGTTTAGGTTTCACTCTGTTTTCTCCTATATGGATTACATGTAGTTGGAACTCTAAATCAAACAAGGTTTGTGCTAGCTCTTTGAAACTTGGCACAATAATGTAGTTCCAAGTTGTATCGCTATGGTTTGTGTCCTATTGAAGTAGCCCCAAGCAGAGACTGATGAGAATCACTTTCATTGAAAGGGGTAGCCAAGCTTCCAAAAAGTACGAGTTTCCTGAAATCTCAGCAAACATTTTTTCACCCAATCTTGATGATACTTCCATTTAATGATCAGTACACCAATCCCACTTGGCTCACCAAATTTTTGTTCTTCTAGGTTTAACCATTCTTTGCACTAACAGTTTTCATGTTTAGGTTTCACTCTGTTTTCTCCTATATGGATACATGTACTTGGAACTCTACACCAAACACGGTTTGTACTAGCTCTTTGAAACTTGGCACAATAATGTAGTTCCAAGTTCTATCGCTATGGTTTGTGTCCTATTGAAGTAGCCCCAAGCAGAGATTGATGAGCATCACTTTCATTGAAAGGGGTTGCTAAACTTCAAAAAAACTGTAAGTTTCCGGTAATCTCAGCAAACATTTTTTCACCCAATCTTGATGATACTTGCAGGTAGTGATCAGTACACCAATCCCTCTTGGCTCACTAAATTTCATTCTTCTGGGTTAAACCGTTCTTTGCAGTAACCGTTTTCATGTTTAGGTTTCACTCTGTTTTCTCCTACATGGATACATGTAGTTGGAACGCTAAATCAAACAAGGTTTGTGCTAGCTCTTTGAAACTTGGCACAATAATGTAGTTCCTAGTTCTATCACTATGGTTTGTGTCCTATTGAAGTAGCCCCAAGCAGAGACTGACGAGAATCACTTTCATTGAAAGGGGTTGCCAAGCTTCCAAAAACTGCGTTTCCTGAAATCTCAGCAAACATTTTTTCACCCAATCTTGATGATACTTGCAGGCCATGATCAATACACGAATCCCACTAGGCTCACCAAATTTCGTTCTTCTAGGTTAAACCGTTCCTTTGTAGTAACCGTTTTCATGTTTAGGTTTCACTCTGTTTTCTCCTATATGGATACATGTAGTTGGAACTCTAAATCAAACACGGTTTGTTCTAGCTCTTTGAAACTTTGCACAATAATGTAGTTGCAAGTTCTATCGCTTCG
>NW_027552890.1:0-53002 GCF_045843805.1 Urocitellus parryii
TGATAGAACTTGGAACTACATTATTGTGCCAATTTTCAAAGAGCTAGCACAAACCGTGTTTGATTTAGAGTTCCAACTACATGTATCCATATAGGAGAAAACAGAGTGAAACCTAAACATGAAAACGGTTACTGCAAAGGAACGGTTAAACCTAGAAGAACGAAATTTATTGAGCCAAGTGAGATTCGTGTACTGATCACAACCTGCAAGTATCATAAAGATTGGGTGAAAAAATGTTTGCTGAGATTTCAGGAAACTCGTAGTTTTTTGGAAGCTTGGCAACCCCTTTCAATGAAAGGGATTCTCGTCAGTCTCTGCTTGGGGCTACTTCAATAGCACACAAACCATAGCGATATAACTTGGAACTACATTCTTCTGCCAAGTTTCAAAGAGCTAGCACAAACCGTGTTTGATTTAGAGTTCCAACTACATGTATCCATATAGAAGAAAACAGAGTGAAACCTAAAAATGAAAACGGTTACTGCAAAGGAACGGTTTAACCTAGAAGAACGAAATTTGGTGAGCCAAGTGGGATTCGTGTACTGATCACTACCTGCAAGTATCATCAAGATTGGGTGAAAAAATGTTTGCTGAGATTTCAGGAAACTCGCAGTTTTTTGGAAGCTTGGCAACCCCTTTCAATGAAAGGGATTCTCGTCAGTCTCTGCTTGGGGCTACTTCAATAGCACACAAACCATAGCGATAGAACTTGGAACTACATTATTGTGCCAAGTTTCAAAGAGCTAGCACAAACCGTGTTTGATTTAGAGTTCCAACTACACGTATCTATATAGGAGAAAACAGAGTGAAACCTAAACATGAAAACGGTTACTGCAAAGGAACGTTTTAACCTGGAAGAACGAAATTTGGTGAGCCAAGTGGGATTGGTGTACTGATCATTAAATGGAAGTATCATCAAGATTGGGTGAAAAAATGTTTGCTGATATTTCAGGAAACTCGTAGTTTTTTGGAAGCTTGGCAACCCTTTCAATGAAAGGGATTCTCGTCAGTCTCTGCTTGGGGCTACTTCTATAGCACACAAACCATAGCCATAGAACTTGGAACTACATTATTGTGCCAAGTTTCAAAGAGCTAGCACAAACCGTGTTTGATTTAGAGTTCCAACTACATGTATCCATATAGGAGAAAACAGAGTGAAACCTAAACATGAAAACGGTTACTGCAAAGGAACGGTTTAACTTAGAAGAACGAAATTTGGTGAGCCAAGTGGGATTCGTGTACTGATCATTAAATGGAAGTATCATCAAGATTGGGTGAAAAAGTGTTTGCTGATATTTCAGGAAACTCGTAGTTTTTTGGAAGCTTGGCAACCCATTTCAATGAAAGGGATTCTCGTCAGTCTCTCCTTGGGGCTACTTCAATAGCACACAAACCATAGCGATAGAACTTGGAACTACATTATTGTGCCAAGTTTCAAAGAGCTAGCACAAACCGTGTTTGATTTAGAGTTCCAACTACACGTATCTATATAGGAGAAAACAGAGTGAAACCTAAACATGAAAACGGTTACTGCAAAGGAACGTTTTAACCTGGAAGAACGAAATTTGGTGAGCCAAGTGGGATTGGTGTACTGATCATTAAATGGAAGTATCATCAAGATTGGGTGAAAAAATGTTTGCTGATATTTCAGGAAACTCGTAGTTTTTTGGAAGCTTGGCAACCCTTTCAATGAAAGGGATTCTCGTCAGTCTCTGCTTGGGGCTACTTCTATAGCACACAAACCATAGCCATAGAACTTGGAACTACATTATTGTGCCAAGTTTCAAAGAGCTAGCACAAACCGTGTTTGATTTAGAGTTCCAACTACATGTATCCATATAGGAGAAAACAGAGTGAAACCTAAATATGAAAACGGTTACTGCAAAGGAACGGTTTAACTTAGAAGAACGAAATTTGGTGAGCCAAGTGGGATTCGTGTACTGATCATTAAATGGAAGTATCATCAAGATTGGGTGAAAAAGTGTTTGCTGATATTTCAGGAAACTCGTAGTTTTTTGGAAGCTTGGCAACCCCTTTCAATGAAAGGGATTCTCGTCAGTCTCTCCTTGGGGCTACTTCAATAGCACACAAACCATAGCGATAGAACTTGGAACTACATTATTGTGCCAAGTTTCAAAGAGCTAGCACAAACCGTGTTTGATTTAGAGTTCCAACTATATGTATCCATATTGGAGAAAACAGAGTGAAACCTAAACATGAAAACGGTTACTGCAAAGGAACGGTTTAACCTAGAAGAACGAAATTTGGTGTGCCAAGTGGGATTGGTGTACTGATCATTAAATGGAAGTATCATCAAGATTGGGTGAAAAAATGTTTGCTGAGATTTCAGGAAACTCGTAGTTTTTTGGAAGCTTGGCAACCCCTTTCAATGAAAGGGATTCTCGTCAGTCTCTGCTTGGGGCTACTTCAATAGCACACAAATCATAGCGATGGAACTTGGAACTATATTATTGTGCCAAGTTTCAAAGAGCTAGCACAAACCGTGTTTGATTTAGAGTTCCAACTACATGTATCTATATAGGAGAAAACAGAGTGAAACCTAAATATGAAAACGATTACTGCAAAGGAACGGTTTAACCTAGAAGAACGAAATTTGGTGAGCCAAGTGGGATTGGTGTACTGATCATTAAATGGAAGTATCATCAAGATTGGGAGAAAAAATGTCTGCTGAGATTTCAGGAAACTCGCAGTTTTTTGAAGCCTGGCAACCACTTTCTATGAAAGGGATTCTCGTCAGTCTCTGCTTGGGGCTTCTTCAATAGCACACAAAGCATAGCGATAGAACTTGGAACTACATTATTGTGCCAAGTTTCAAAGAGCTAGCACAAACCGTGTTTGATTTAGACTTCCAACTACATGTATCCATATAGGAGAAAACAGAGTGAAACCTAAACATGAAAACAGTTACTGCAAAGGAACGGTTTAACCTAGAATAACGAAATTAGGTGAGCCAAGTGGGATTGGTGTACTGATCATTAAATAGAATTATCATCAAGATTGGGTGAAAAAATGTTTGCTGATATTTCAGGAAACTCGTAGTTTTTTGGAAGCTTGGCAACCCCTTTCAATGAAAGGGATTCTCGTCAGTCTCTGCTTGGGGCTACTTCAATAGCACACAAACCCTAGCGATAGAACTTGAAACTACATTATTGTGCCAAGTTTCAAAGAGCTATCACAAACCGTGTTTGATTTAGAGTTCCAACTACATGTATCCATATAGGAGAAAACAGAGTGAAACCTAAATATGAAAACAATTACTGCAAAGGAACGGTTTAACCTAGAAGAACGAAATTTGGTGAGCCAACTGGGATGGGTGTACTGATCATTAAATGGAAGTATCATCAAGATTGGGTGAAAAAATGTTAGCTGAGATTTCAGGAAACTCGTAGTTTTTTGGAAGCTTGATAACCCCTTTCAATGAAAGGGATTCTCGTCAGTCTCTTCTTGGGGCTACTTCAATAGCACACAAACCATAGCGATAGAACTTGGAACTTCATTATTGTGCCAAGTTTCAAAGAGCTAGCACAAACCGTGTTTGATTTAGAGTTCCAACTACATGTATCCATATAGGAGAAAACAGAGTGAAACCTAAACATGAAAACGGTTACTGCAAAGGAACGGTTAAACCTAGAAGAACGAAATTTAGTGAGCCAAGTGAGATTCATGTACTGATCACAACCTGCAAGTATCATAAAGATTGGGTGAAAAAATGTTTGCTGAGATTTCAGGAAACTCGTAGTTTTTTGGAAGCTTGGCAACCCCTTTCAATGAAAGGGATTCTCGTCAGTCTCTGCTTGGGGCTACTTCAATAGCACACAAACCATAGCGATAGAACTTGGAACTACATTATTGTGCCAAGTTTCAAAGAGCTAGCACAAACCGTGTTTGATTTAGAGTTCCAACTATATGTATCCATATAGGAGAAAACAGAGTGAAACCTAAACATGAAAACGGTTACTGCAAAGGAACGGTTTAACCTAGAAGAACGAAATTTGGTGTGCCAAGTGGGATTGGTGTACTGATCATTAAATGGAAGTATCATCAAGATTGGGTGAAAAAATGTCTGCTCAGATTTCAGGAAACTCGCAGTTTTTTGAAGCCTGGCAACCCCTTTCTATGAAAGGGATTCTCGTCCGTCTCTGCTTGGGGCTACTTCAATAGCACACAAACCATAGCGATAGAACTTGGAACTACATTATTGTGCCAAGTTTCAAAGAGCTAGCACAAACCGTGTTTGATTTAGAGTTCCAACTACATGTATCCATATAGGAGAAAACAGAGTGAAACCTAAACATGAAAACGGTTACTGCAAAGGAACGGTTTAACCTAGAAGAACGAAATTTGGTGAGCCAAGTGGGATTGGTGTACTGATCATTAAATGGAAGTATCATCAAGATTGGGAGAAAAAATGTCTGCTGAGATTTCAGGAAACTCGCAGTTTTTTGAAGCCTGGCAACCCCTTTCAATGAAAGGGATTCTCGTCAGTCTCTGCTTGGGGCTACTTCAATAGCACACAAACCATAGCGATAGAACTTGGAACTACATTATTGTGCCAAGTTTCAAAGAGCTAGCACAAACCGTGTTTGATTTCGAGTTCCAACTACACGTATCTATATAGGAGAAAACAGAGTGAAACCTAAACATGAAAACGGTTACTGCAAAGGAACGTTTTAACCTAGAAGAACGAAATTTGGTGAGCCAAGTGGGATTGGTGTACTGATCATTAAATGGAAGTATCATCAAGATTGGGTGAAAAAATGTTTGCTGATATTTCAGGAAACTCGTAGTTTTTTGGAAGCTTGGCAACGCCTTTCAATGAAAGGGATTCTCGTCAGTCTCTGCTTGGGGCTACTTCAATAGCACACAAACCATAGCGATAGAACTTGGAACTACATTATTGTGCCAAGTTTCAAAGAGCTAGCACAAACCGTGTTTGATTTAGAGTTCCAACTACATGTATCCATATAGGAGAAAACAGAGTGAAACCTAAACATGAAAACGGTTACTGCAAAGGAACGGTTAAACCTAGAAGAACGAAATTTAGTGAGCCAAGTGAGATTCGTGTACTGATCACAACCTGCAAGTATCATAAAGATTGGGTGAAAAAATGTTTGCTGAGATTTCAGGAAACTCGTAGTTTTTTGGAAGCTTGGCAACCACTTTCAATGAAAGGGATTCTCGTCAGTCTCTGCTTGGGGCTACTTCAATAGCACACAAACCATAGCGACAGAACTTGGAACTACATTAGTGTGCCACGTTTCAAAGAGCTAGTACAAACCGTGTTTGATTTAGAGTTCCAACTACATGTATCCATATAGGAGAAAACAGAGTGAAACCTAAAAATGAAAACGGTTACTGCAAAGGAACGGTTTAACCTAGAAGAACGAAATTTGGTGTGCCAAGTGGGATTGGTGTACTGATCATTAAATGGAAGTATCATCAAGATTGGGAGAAAAAATGTCTGCTGAGATTTCAGGAAACTCGCAGTTTTTTGAAGCCTGGCAACCCCTTTCAATGAAAGGGATTCTCGTCAGTCTCTGCTTGGGGCTACTTCAATAGCACACAAACCATAGCGATAGAACTTGGAACTACATTATTGTGCCAAGTTTCAAAGAGCTAGCACAAACCGTGTTTGATTTCGAGTTCCAACTACACGTATCTATATAGGAGAAAACAGAGTGAAACCTAAACATGAAAACGGTTACTGCAAAGGAACGTTTTAACCTAGAAGAACGAAATTTGGTGAGCCAAGTGGGATTGGTGTACTGATCATTAAATGGAAGTATCATCAGATTGGGTGAAAAAATGTTTGCTGATATTTCAGGAAACTCGTAGTTTTTTGGAAGCTTGGCAACGCCTTTCAATGAAAGGGATTCTCGTCAGTCTCTGCTTGGGGCTACTTCAATAGCACACAAACCATAGCGATAGAACTTGGAACTACATTATTGTGCCAAGTTTCAAAGAGCTAGCACAAACCGTGTTTGATTTAGAGTTCCAACTACATGTATCCATATAGGAGAAAACAGAGTGAAACCTAAACATGAAAACGGTTACTGCAAAGGAACGGTTTAACTTAGAAGAACGAAATTTGGTGAGCCAAGTGGGATTCGTGTACTGATCATTAAATGGAAGTATCATCAAGATTGGGTGAAAAAGTGTTTGCTGATATTTCAGGAAACTCGTAGTTTTTTGGAAGCTTGGCAACCCCTTTCAATGAAAGGGATTCTCGTCAGTCTCGGCTTGGGGCTACTTCAATAGCACACAAACCATAGCGATAGAACTTGGAACTACATTATTGTGCCAAGTTTCAAAGAGCTAGCACAAACCGTGTTTGATTTAGAGTTCCAACTACATGTATCCATATAGGAGAAAACAGAGTGAAACCTAAACATGAAAACGGTTACTGCAAAGGAACGGTTTAACCTAGAAGAACGAAATTTGGTGTGCCAAGTGGGATTGGTGTACTGTTCATTAAATGGAAGTATCATCAAGATTGGGTGAAGAAATGTTTGCTGAGATTTCAGGAAACTCGTAGTTTTTTGGAAGCTTGGCAACCCCTTTCAATGAAAGGGATTCTCGTCAGTCTCGGCTTGGGGCTACTTCAATAGCACACAAACCATAGCGATAGAACTTGGAACTACATTATTGTGCCAAGTTTCAAAGAGCTAGCACAAACCGTGTTTGATTTAGAGTTCCAACTACAAGTATCCATATAGGAGAAAACAGAGTGAAACCTAAACATGAAAATGGTTACTACAAAGGAACGGTTTAACCTAAAAGAACGAAATTTGGTGAGCCAAGGTGGATTGGTGTACTGATCATTAAATGGAAGTATCATCAAGATTGGGTCAAAAAATGTTAGCTGAGATTTCAGGAAACTCGTAGTTTTTTGGAAGCTTGGCAACCCCTTTCAATGAAAGGGATTCTCGTCAGTCTCTGCTTGGGGCTACTTCAATAGCACACAAACAATAGCGATAGAACTTGGAACTACATTATTGTGCCAAGTTTCAAAGAGCTAGCACAAACCGTGTTTGATTTAGAGTTCCAACTACATGTATCCATATAGGAGAAAACAGAGTGAAACCTAAACATGAAAACGGTTACTGCAAAGGAACGGTTTAACCTAGAAGAACGAAATTTGGTGAGCCAAGTGGGATTCGTGTACTGATCAGTACCTGCAAGTATCATCAAGATTGGGTGAAAAAATGTTTGCTGAGATTTCAGGAAACTCGCAGTTTTTTGGAAGCTTGGCAACCCCTTTCAATGAAAGGGATTCTCGTCAGTCTCTGCTTGGGGCTACTTCAATAGCACACAAACCATAGTGATAGAACTTGGAACTACATTATTGTGCCAAGTTTCAAAGAGCTAGCACAAACCGTGTTTGATTTAGAGTTCCAACTACATGTATCTATATAGGAGAAAACAGAGTGAAACCTAAACATGAAAACGGTTACTGCAAAGGAACGGTTTAACCTAGAAGAACGAAATTTGGTGAGCCAAGTGGGATTCGTGTACTGATCACTACCTGCAAGTATCATCAAGACTGGTTGAAAAAATGTTTGCTGAGATTTCAGGAAACTCGCAGTTTTTTGGAAGCCTCCAACCCCTTTCAATGAAATTGATTCTCGTCAGTCTCTGCTTGGGCTACTTCAATAGCACACAAACCATAGCGATAGAACTTGGAACTACATTATTGTGCCAAGTTTCAAAGAGCTAGCAAAAACCGTGTTTGATTTAGAGTTCCAACTACATGTATCCATATAGGAGAAAACAGAGTGAAACCTAAACATGAAAACGGTTACTGCAAAGGAACGGTTTAACCTAGAAGAACGAAATTTGGTGAGCCAAGTGGGATTGGTGTACTGATCTTTAAATAGATGTATCATCAAGATTGGGTGAAAAAATGTTTGCTGAGATTTCAGGAAACTCGTAGATTTTTGGAAGCTTGGCAAACCCTTTCAATGAAAGGGATTCTCGTCAGTCTCTGCTTGGGGCTACTTCAATAGCACACAAACCATAGCGATGGAACTTGGAACTATATTATTGTGCCAAGTTTCAAAGAGCTAGCACAAACCGTGTTTGATTTAGAGTTCCAACTACATGTATCTATATAGGAGAAAACAATGTGAAACCTAAATATGAAAACGATTACTGCAAAGGAACGGTTTAACCTAGAAGAACGAAATTTGGTGAGCCAAGTGGGATTGGTGTACTGATCATTAAATGGAAGTATCATCAAGATTGGGTGAAAAAATGTCTGCTGAGATTTCAGGAAACTCGCAGTTTTTGAAGCCTGGCAACCCCTTTCTATGAAAGGGATTCTCGTCAGTCTCTGCTTGGGCTACTTCAATAGCACACAAACCATAGCGATAGAACTTGGAACTACATTATTGTGCCAAGTTTCAAAGAGCTAGCACAAACCGTGTTTGATTTAGAGTTCCAACTACATGTATCCATATAGGAGAAAACAGAGTGAAACCTAAACATGAAAACGGTTACTGCAAAGGAACGGTTTAACTTAGAAGAACGAAATTTGGTGAGCCAAGTGGGATTCGTGTACTGATCATTAAATGGATGTATCATCAAGATTGGGTGAAAAAGTGTTTGCTGATATTTCAGGAAACTCGTAGTTTTTTGGAAGCTTGGCAACCCCTTTCAATGAAAGGGATTCTCGTCAGTCTCGGCTTGGGGCTACTTCAATAGCACACAAACCATAGCGATAGAACTTGGAACTACATTATTGTGCCAAGTTTCAAAGAGCTAGCACAAACCGTGTTTGATTTAGAGTTCCAACTACATGTATCCATATAGGAGAAAACAGAGTGAAACCTAAACATGAAAACGGTTACTGCAAAGGAACGGTTTAACCTAGAAGAACGAAATTTGGTGTGCCAAGTGGGATTGGTGTACTGATCATTAAATGGAAGTATCATCAAGATTGGGTGAAAAAATGTTTGCTGAGATTTCAGGAAACTCGCAGTTTTTTGGAAGCTTGGCAACCCCTTTCAATGAAAGGGATTCTCGTCAGTCTCTGCTTGGGGCTACTTCAATAGCACACAAACCATAGTGATAGAACTTGGAACTACATTATTGTGCCAAGTTTCAAAGAGCTAGCACAAACCGTGTTTGATTTAGAGTTCCAACTACATGTATCTATATAGGAGAAAACAGAGTGAAACCTAAACATGAAAACGGTTACTGCAAAGGAACGGTTTAACCTAGAAGAACGAAATTTGGTGAGCCAAGTGGGATTCGTGTACTGATCACTACCTGCAAGTATCATCAAGACTGGTTGAAAAAATGTTTGCTGAGATTTCAGGAAACTCGCAGTTTTTTGGAAGCCTCCAACCCCTTTCAATGAAATTGATTCTCGTCAGTCTCTGCTTGGGGCTACTTCAATAGCACACAAACCATAGCGATAGAACTTGGAACTACATTATTGTGCCAAGTTTCAAAGAGCTAGCAAAAACCGTGTTTGATTTAGAGTTCCAACTACATGTATCCATATAGGAGAAAACAGAGTGAAACCTAAACATGAAAACGGTTACTGCAAAGGAACGGATTAACCTAGAAGAACGAAATTTGGTGAGCCCAAGTGGGATTGGTGTACTGATCATTAAATAGAAGTATCATCAAGATTGGGTGAAAAAATGTTTGCTGATATTTCAGGAAACTCGTAGTTTTTTGGAAGCTTGGCAACCCCTTTCAATGAAAGGGATTCTCGTCAGTCTCTGCTTGGGGCTACTTCAATAGCACACAAACCCTAGCGATAGAACTTGAAACTACATTATTGTGCCAAGTTTCAAAGAGCTAGAACAAACCGTGTTTGATTTAGAGTTCCAACTACATGTATCCATATAGGAGAAAACAGAGTGAAACCTAAATATGAAAACGATTACTGCAAAGGAACGGTTTAACCTAGAAGAACGAAATTTGGTGAGACAAGTGGGATGGGTGTACTGATCATTAAATGGAAGTATCATCAAGATTGGGTGAAAAAATGTTAGCTGAGATTTCAGGAAACTCGTAGTTTTTTGGAAGCTTGATAACCCCTTTCAATGAAAGGGATTCTCGTCAGTCTCTGCTTGGGGCTACTTCAATAGCACACAAACAATAGCGATAGAACTTGGAACTACATTATTGTGCCAAGTTTCAAAGAGCTAGCACAAACCGTGTTTGATTTAGAGTTCCAACTACATGTATCCATATAGGAGAAAACAGAGTGAAACCTAAACATGAAAACGGTTACTGCAAAGGAACGGTTAAACCTAGAAGAACGAAATTTAGTGAGCCAAGTGAGATTCGTGTACTGATCACAACCTGCAAGTATCATAAAGATTGGGTGAAAAAATGTTTGCTGAGATTTCAGGAAACTCGTAGTTTTTTGGAAGCTTGGCAACCCCTTTCAATGAAAGGGATTCTCGTCAGTCTCTGCTTGGGGCTACTTCAATAGCACACAAACCATAGCGATAGAACTTGGAACTACATTATTCTGCCAAGTTTCAAAGAGCTAGCACAAACCGTGTTTGATTTAGAGTTCCAACTACATGTATCCATATAGGAGAAAACAGAGTGAAACCTAAACATGAAAATGGTTACTACAAAGGAACGGTTTAACCTAGAAGAACGAAATTTGGTGAGCCAAGGTGGATTGGTGTACTGATCATTAAATGCAAGTATCATCAAGATTGGGTCAAAAAATGTTAGCTGAGATTTCAGGAAACTCGTAGTTTTTTGGAAGCTTGGCAACCCCTTTCAATGAAAGGGATTCTCGTCAGTCTCTGCTTGGGGCTACTTCAATAGCACACAAACCATAGCGATAGAACTTGGAACTACATTATTGTGCCAAGTTTCAAAGAGCTAGCACAAACCGTGTTTGATTTAGAGTTCCAACTACATGTATCCATATAGGAGAAAACAGAGTGAAACCTAAACATGAAAACGGTTACTGCAAAGGAACGGTTAAACCTAGAAGAACGAAATTTAGTGAGCCAAGTGAGATTCGTGTACTGATCACAACCTGCAAGTATCATAAAGATTGGGTGAAAAAATGTTTGCTGAGATTTCAGGAAACTCGTAGTTTTTTGGAAGCTTGGCAACCCCTTTCAATGAAAGGGATTCTCGTCAGTCTCTGCTTGGGGCTACTTCAATAGCACACAAACCATAGCGATAGAACTTGGAACTACATTATTGTGCCAAGTTTCAAAGAGCTAGCACAAACCGTGTTTGATTTAGAGTTCCAACTACATGTATCCATATAGGAGAAAACAGAGTGAAACCTAAACATGAAAATGGTTACTACAAAGGAACGGTTTAACCTAGAAGAACGAAATTTGGTGAGCCAAGGTGGATTGGTGTACTGATCATTAAATGCAAGTATCATCAAGATTGGGTCAAAAATGTTAGCTGAGATTTCAGGAAACTCGTAGTTTTTTGGAAGCTTGGCAACCCCTTTCAATGAAAGGGATTCTCGTCAGTCTCTGCTTGGGGCTACTTCAATAGCACACAAACAATAGCGATAGAACTTGGAACTACATTATTGTGCCAAGTTTCAAAGAGCTAGCACAAACCGTGTTTTATTTAGAGTTCCAACTACATGTATCCATATAGGAGAAAACAGAGTGAAACCTAAACATGAAAACGGTTACTGCAAAGGAACGGTTTAACCTAGAAGAACGTAATTTGGTGAGCCAAGTGGGATTCGTGTACTGATCACTACCTGCAAGTATCATCAAGATTGGGTGAAAAAATGTTTGCTGAGATTTCAGGAAACTCGCAGTTTTTTGGAAGCTTGGCAACCCCTTTCAATGAAAGGGATTTTCGTCAGTCTCTGCTTAGGGCTACTTCAATAGCACACAAACCATAGCGATAGAACTTGGAACTACATTATTGTGCCAAGTTTCAAAGAGCTAGCACAAACCGTGTTTGATTTAGAGTTCCAACTACATGTATCCATATAGGAGAAAACAGAGTGAAACCTAAACATGAAAACGGTTACTGCAAAGGAACGGTTTAAACTAGAAGAACGAAATTTGGTGAGCCAAGTGGGATTCGTGTACTGATAAGTACCTGCAAGTATCATCAAGATTGGGTGAAAAAATGTTTGCTGAGATTTCAGGAAACTCGCAGTTTTTTGGAAGCTTGGCAACCCCTTTCAATGAAAGGGATTCTCGTCAGTCTCTGCTTGGGGCTACTTCAATAGCACACAAACCATAGTGATAGAACTTGGAACTACATTATTGTGCCAAGTTTCAAACAGCTAGCACAAACCGTATTTGATTTAGAGTTCCAACTACATGTATCCATATAGGAGAAAACAGAGTGAAACCTAAACATGAAAACGGTTACTGCAAAGGAACGGTTTAACTTAGAAGAACGAAATTTGGTGAGCCAAGTGGGATTCGTGTACTGATCATTAAATGGAAGTATCATCAAGATTGGGTGAAAAAGTGTTTGCTGATATTTCAGGAAACTCGTAGTTTTTTGGAAGCTTGGCAACCCCTTTCAATGAAAGGGATACTCGTCAGTCTCGGCTTGGGGCTACTTCAATAGCACACAAACCATAGCGATAGAACTTGGAACTACATTATTGTGCCAAGTTTCAAAGAGCTAGCACAAACCGTGTTTGATTTAGAGTTCCAACTACATGTATCCATATAGGAGAAAACAGAGTGAAACCTAAACATGAAAACGGTTACTGCAAAGGAACGGTTTAACCTAGAAGAACGAAATTTGGTGAGCCAAGTGGGATTGGTGTACTGATCTTTAAATAGATGTATCATCAAGATTTGTGAAAAAATGTTTGCTGAGATTTCAGGAAACTCGCAGTTTTTTGGAAGCTTGGCAACCCCTTTCAATGAAAGGGATTCTCGTCAGTCTCTGCTTGGGGCTACTTCAATAGCACACAAACCATAGCGATGGAACTTGGAACTATATTATTGTGCCAAGTTTCAAAGAGCTAGCACAAACCGTGTTTGATTTAGAGTTCCAACTACATGTATCTATATAGGAGAAAACAATGTGAAACCTAAATATGAAAACGATTACTGCAAAGGAACGGTTTAACTTAGAACAACGAAATTTGGTGAGCCAAGTGGGATTGGTGTACTGATCATTAAATGGAAGTATCATCAAGATTGGGTGAAAAAATGTCTGCTGAGATTTCAGGAAACTCGCAGTTTTTTGAAGCCTGGCAACCCTTTCTATGAAAGGGATTCTCATCAGTCTCTGCTTGGGGCTTCTTCAATAGCACACAAACCATAGCGATAGAACTTGGAACTACATTATTGTGCCAAGTTTCAAAGAGCTAGCACAAACCGTGTTTGATTTAGAGTTCCAACTACATGTATCCATATAGGAGAAAACAGAGTGAAACCTAAACATGAAAACGGTTTCTGCAAAGGAACGGTTTAACCTAGAAGAACGAAATTTAGTGAGCCAAGTGAGATTCGTGTACTGATCACAACCTGCAAGTATCATAAAGATTGGGTGAAAAAATGTTTGCTGAGATTTCAGGAAACTCGTAGTTTTTTGGAAGCTTGGCAACCCCTTTCAATGAAAGGGATTCTCGTCAGTCTCTGCTTGGGGCTACTTCAATAGCACACAAACCATAGCGATAGAACTTGGAACTACATTATTGTGCCAAGTTTCAAAGAGCTAGCAAAAACCGTGTTTGATTTAGAGTTCCAACTACATGTATCCATATAGGAGAAAACAGAGTGAAACCTAAACATGAAAATGGTTACTACAAAGGAACGGTTTAACCTAGAAGAACGAAATTTGGTGAGCCAAGGTGGATTGGTGTACTGATCATTAAATGGAAGTATCATCAAGATTGGGTCAAAAAATGTTAGCTGAGATTTCAGGAAACTCGTAGTTTTTTGGAAGCTTGGCAACCACTTTCAATGAAAGGGATTCTCGTCAGTCTCTGCTTGGGGCTACTTCAATAGCACACAAACAATAGCGATAGAACTTGGAACTACATTATTGTGCCAAGTTTCAAAGAGCTAGCACAAACCGTGTTTGATTTAGAGTTCCAACTCCATGTATCCATATAGGAGAAAACAGAGTGAAACTAAACATGAAAACGGTTACTGCAAAGGAACGGTTTAACCTAGAAGAACGAAATTTGGTGAGCCAAGTGGGATTGGTGTACTGATCAGTACCTGCAAGTATCATCAAGATTGGGTGAAAAAATGTTTGCTGAGATTTCAGGAAACTCGCAGTTTTTTGGAAGCTTGGCAACCCCTTTCAATGAAAGGGATTCTCGTCAGTCTCTGCTTGGGGCTACTTCAATAGCACACAAACCATAGTGATAGAACTTGGAACTACATTATTGTGCCAAGTTTAAAAGAGCTAGCACAAACCGTGTTTGATTTAGAGTTCCAACTACACGTATCTATATAGGAGAAAACAGAGTGAAACCTAAACATGAAAACGGTTACTATAAAGGAACGGTTTAACCTAGAAGAACGAAATTTGGTGAGCCAAGGTGGATTGGTGTACTGATCATTAAATGGAAGTATCATCAAGATTGGGTCAAAAAATGTTAGCTGAGATTTCAGGAAACTCGTAGTTTTTTGGAAGCTTGGCAACCCCTTTCAATGAAAGGGATTCTCGTCAGTCTCTGCTTGGGGCTACTTCAATAGCACACAAACCATAGCGATGGAACTTGGAACTATATTATTGTGCCAAGTTTCAAAGAGCTAGCACAAACCGTGTTTGATTTAGAGTTCCAACTACATGTATCTATATAGGAGAAAACAGAGTGAAACCTAAATATGAAAACGATTACTGCAAAGGAACGGTTTAACCTAGAAGAACGAAATTTGGTGAGCCAAGTGGGATTGGTGTACTGATCATTAAATGGAAGTATCATCAAGATTGGGTGAAAAAATGTCTGCTGAGATTTCAGGAAACTCGCAGTTTTTTGAAGCCTGGCAACCCCTTTCTATGAAAGGGATTCTCATCAGTCTCTGCTTGGGGCTTCTTCAATAGCACACAAACCATAGCGATAGAACTTGGAACTACATTATTGTGCCAAGTTTCAAAGAGCTAGCACAAATCGTGTTTGATTTAGAGTTCCAACTACATGTATCCATATAGGAGAAAACAGAGTGAAACCTAAACATGAAAACGGTTACTGCAAAGGAACGGATTAACCTAGAAGAACGAAATTTGGTGAGCCAAGTGGGATTGGTGTACTGATCATTAAATAGAAGTATCATCAAGATTGGGTGAAAAAATGTTTGCTGATATTTCAGGAAACTCGTAGTTTTTTGGAAGCTTGGCAACCCCTTTCAATGAAAGGGATTCTCGTCAGTCTCTGCTTGGGGCTACTTCAATAGCACACAACCCTAGCGATAGAACTTGAAACTACATTATTGTGCCAAGTTTCAAAGAGCTAGAACAAACCGTGTTTGATTTAGAGTTCCAACTACATGTATCCATATAGGAGAAAACAGAGTGAAACCTAAATATGAAAACGATACTGCAAAGGAACGGTTTAACCTAGAAGAGCGAAATTTGGTGAGACAAGTGGGATGGGTGTACTGATCATTAAATGGAAGTATCATCAAGATTGGGTGAAAAAATGTTAGCTGAGATTTCAGGAAACTCGTAGTTTTTTGGAAGCTTGATAACCCCTTTCAATGAAAGGGATTCTCGTCAGTCTCTGCTTGGGGCTACTTCAATAGCACACAAACCATAGCGATAGAACTTGGAACTACATTATTGTGCCAAGTTTCAAAGAGCTAGCACAAACCGTGTTTGATTTAGAGTTCCAACTACATGTATCCATATAGGAGAAAACAGAGTGAAACCTAAACATGAAAACGGTTACTGCAAAGGAACGGTTAAACCTAGAAGAACGAAATTTAGTGAGCCAAGTGAGATTCGTGTACTGATCACAACCTGCAAGTATCATAAAGATTGGGTGAAAAAATGTTTGCTGAGATTTCAGGAAACTCGTAGTTTTTGGAAGCTTGGCAACCCCTTTCAATGAAAGGGATTCTCGTCAGTCTCTGCTTGGGGCTACTTCAATAGCACACAAACCATAGCGATAGAACTTGGAACTACATTATTGTGCCAAGTTTCAAAGAGCTAGCACAAACCGTGTTTGATTTAGAGTTCCAACTACATGTATCCATATAGGAGAAAACAGAGTGAAACCTAAACATGAAAATGGTTACTACAAAGGAACGGTTTAACCTAGAAGAACGAAATTTGGTGAGCCAAGGTGGATTGGTGTACTGATCGTTAAATGCAAGTATCATCAAGATTGGGTCAAAAAATGTTAGCTGAGATTTCAGGAAACTCGTAGTTTTTTGGAAGCTTGGCAACCCCTTTCAATGAAAGGGATTCTCGTCAGTCTCTGCTTGGGGCTACTTCAATAGCACACAAACAATAGCGATAGAACTTGGAACTACATTATTGTGCCAAGTTTCAAAGAGCTAGCACAAACCGTGTTTGATTTAGAGTTCCAACTACATGTATCCATATAGGAGAAAAACAGAGTGAAACCTAAACATGAAAACGGTTACTGCAAAGGAACGGTTTAACCTAGAAGAACGAAATTTGGTGAGCCAAGTGGGATTCGTGTACTGATCACTACCTGCAAGTATCATCAAGATTGGGTGAAAAAATGTTTGCTGAGATTTCAGGAAACTCGCATTTTTTTGGAAGCTTGGCAACCCCTTTCAATGAAAGGGATTTTCGTCAGTCTCTGCTTAGGGCTACTTCAATAGCACACAAACCATAGCGATAGAACTTGGAACTACATTATTGTGCCAAGTTTCAAAGAGCTAGCACAAACCGTGTTTGATTTAGAGTTCCAACTACATGTATCCATATAGGAGAAAACAGAGTGAAACCTAAACATGAAAACCGTTACTGCAAAGGAACGGTTTAACCTAGAAGAACGAAATTTGGTGAGCCAAGTGGGATTCGTGTACTGATCAGTACCTGCAAGTATCATCAAGATTGGGTGAAAAAATGTTTGCTGAGATTTCAGGAAACTCGCAGTTTTTTGGAAGCTTGGCAACCCCTTTCAATGAAAGGGATTCTCGTCAGTCTCTGCTTGGGGCTACTTCAATAGCACACAAACCATAGTGATAGAACTTGGAACTACATTATTGTGCCAAGTTTTCAAAGAGCTAGCACAAACCGTATTTGATTTAGAGTTCCAACTACATGTATCCATATAGGAGAAAACAGAGTGAAACCTAAACATGAAAACGGTTACTGCAAAGGAACGGTTTAACTTAGAAGAACGAAATTTGGTGAGCCAAGTGGGATTCGTGTACTGATCATTAAATGGAAGTATCATCAAGATTGGGTGAAAAAGTGTTTGCTGATATTTCAGGAAACTCGTAGTTTTTTGGAAGCTTGGCAACCCCTTTCAATGAAAGGGATACTCGTCAGTCTCGGCTTGGGGCCACTTCAATAGCACACAAACCATAGCGATAGAACTTGGAACTACATTATTGTGCCAAGTTTCAAAGAGCTAGCACAAACCGTGTTTGATTTAGAGTTCCAACTACATGTATCCATATAGGAGAAAACAGAGTGAAACCTAAACATGAAAACGGTTACTGCAAAGGAACGGTTTAACCTAGAAGAACGAAATTTGGTGAGCCAAGTGGGATTCGTGTACTGATCTTTAAATAGATGTATCATCAAGATTGGGTGAAAAAATGTTTGCTGAGATTTCAGGAAACTCGCAGTTTTTGGAAGCTTGGCAACCCCTTTCAATGAAAGGGATTCTCGTCAGTCTCTGCTTGGGGCTACTTCAATAGCACACAAACCATAGCGATGGAACTTGGAACTATATTATTGTGCCAAGTTTCAAAGAGCTAGCACAAACCGTGTTTGATTTAGAGTTCCAAACTACATGTATCTATATAGGAGAAAACAATGTGAAACCTAAATATGAAAACGATTACTGCAAAGGAACGGTTTAACCTAGAAGAACGAAATTTGGTGAGCCAAGTGGGATTGGTGTACTGATCATTAAATGGAAGTATCATCAAGATTGGGTCAAAAAATGTTAGCTGAGATTTCAGGAAACTCGTAGTTTTTTGGAAGCTTGGCAACCCCTTTCAATGAAAGGGATTCTCGTCAGTCTCTGCTTGGGGCTACTTCAATAGCACACAAACAATAGCGATAGAACTTGGAACTACATTATTGTGCCAAGTTTCAAAGAGCTAGCACAAACCGTGTTTGATTTAGAGTTCCAACTCCATGTATCCATATAGGAGAAAACAGAGTGAAACCTAAACATGAAAACGGTTACTGCAAAGGAACGGTTTAACCTAGAAGAACGAAATTTGGTGAGCCAAGTGGGATTGGTGTACTGATCAGTACCTGCAAGTATCATCAAGATTGGGTGAAAAAATGTTTGCTGAGATTTCAGGAAACTCGCAGTTTTTTGGAAGCTTGGCAACCCCTTTCAATGAAAGGGATTCTCGTCAGTCTCTGCTTGGGGCTACTTCAATAGCACACAAACCATAGTGATAGAACTTGGAACTACATTATTGTGCCAAGTTTCAAAGAGCTAGCACAAACCGTGTTTGATTTAGAGTTCCAACTACACGTATCTATATAGGAGAAAACAGAGTGAAACCTAAACATGAAAACGGTTACTGCAAAGGAACGGTTTAACCTAGAAGAAGGAAATTTGGTGAGCCAAGTGGGATTGGTGTACTGATCATTAAATGGAAGTATCATCAAGATTGGGTGAAAAAATGTTTGCTGAGATTTCATGAAACTCGTAGTTTTTTGGAAGCTTGGCAACCCCTTTCAATGAAAGGGATTCTCGTCAGTCTCTTCTTGGGGCTACTTCAATAGCACACAATCCATAGCGATAGAACTTGGAACTACATTATTGTGCCAAGTTTCAAAGAGCTAGCAAAAACCGTGTTTGATTTAGAGTTCCAACTACATGTATCCATATAGGAGAAAACAGAGTGAACCTAAACATGAAAACGGTTACTGCAAAGGAACGGTTTAACCTAGAAGAACGAAATTTGGTGAGCCAAGTGGGATTCGTGTACTGATCATTAAATGGAAGTATCATCAAGATTGGGTGAAAAAGTGTTTGCTGATATTTCAGGAAACTCGTAGTTTTTTGGAAGCTTGGCAACCCCTTTCAATGAAAGGGATACTCGTCAGTCTCGGCTTGGGGCTACTTCAATAGCACACAAACCATAGCGATAGAACTTGGAACTACATTATTGTGCCAAGTTTCAAAGAGCTAGCACAAACCGTGTTTGATTTAGAGTTCCAACTACATGTATCCATATAGGAGAAAACAGAGTGAAACCTAAACATGAAAACGGTTACTGCAAAGGAACGGTTTAACCTAGAAGAACGAAATTTGGTGAGCCAAGTGGGATTGGTGTCCTGATGTTTAAATAGATGTATCATCAAGATTGGGTGAAAAAATGTTTGCTGAGATTTCAGGAAACTCGCAGTTTTTTGGAAGCTTGGCAACCCCTTTCAATGAAAGGGATTCTCGTCAGTCTCTGCTTGGGGCTACTTCAATAGCACACAAACCATAGCGATGGAACTTGGAACTACATTATTGTGCCAAGTTTCAAAGAGCTAGCACAAACCGTGTTTGATTTAGAGTTCCAACTACATGTATCTATATAGGAGAAAACAGAGTGAAACCTAAATATGAAAACGATTACTGCAAAGGAACGGTTTAACCTAGAAGAACGAAATTTGGTGAGCCAAGTGGGATTGGTGTACTGATCATTAAATGGAAGTATCATCAAGATTGGGTGAAAAAATGTCTGCTGAGATTTCAGGAAACTCGCAGTTTTTTGAAGCCTGGCAACCCCTTTCTATGAAAGGGATTCTCATCAGTCTCTGCTTGGGGCTTCTTCAATAACACACAAACCATAGCGATAGAACTTGGAACTACATTATTGTGCCAAGTTTCAAAGAGCTAGCACAAACCGTGTTTGATTTAGAGTTCCAACTACATGTATCCATATAGGAGAAAACAGAGTGAAACCTAAACATGAAAACGGTTTCTGCAAAGGAACGGTTTAACCTAGAAGAACGAAATTTAGTGAGCCAAGTGAGATTCGTGTACTGATCACAACCTGCAAGTATCATAAAGATTGGGTGAAAAAATGTTTGCTGAGATTTCAGGAAACTCGTAGTTTTTTGGAAGCTTGGCAACCCCTTTCAATGAAAGGGATTCTCGTCAGTCTCTGCTTGGGGCTACTTCAATAGCACACAAACCATAGCGATAGAACTTGGAACTACATTATTGTGCCAAGTTTCAAAGAGCTAGCACAAACCGTGTTTGATTTAGAGTTCCAACTACATGTATCCATATAGGAGAAAACAGAGTGAAACCTAAACATGAAAATGGTTACTACAAAGGAACGGTTTAACCTAGAAGACACGAAATTTGGTGAGCCAAGGTGGATTGGTGTACTGATCATTAAATGGAAGTATCATCAAGATTGGGTCAAAAAATGTTAGCTGAGATTTCAGGAAACTCGTAGTTTTTTGGAAGCTTGGCAACCACTTTCAATGAAAGGGATTCTCGTCAGTCTCTGCTTGGGGCTACTTCAATAGCACACAAACAATAGCGATAGAACTTGGAACTACATTATTGTGCCAAGTTTCAAAGAGCTAGCACAAACCGTGTTTGATTTAGAGTTCCAACTCCATGTATCCATATAGGAGAAAACAGAGTGAAACCTAAACATGAAAACGGTTACTGCAAAGGAACGGTTTAACCTAGAAGAACGAAATTTGGTGAGCCAAGTGGGATTGGTGTACTGATCAGTACCTGCAAGTATCATCAAGATTGGGTGAAAAAATGTTTGCTGAGATTTCAGGAAACTCGCAGTTTTTTGGAAGCTTGGCAACCCCTTTCAATGAAAGGGATTCTCGTCAGTCTCTGCTTGGGGCTACTTCAATAGCACACAAACCATAGTGATAGAACTTGGAACTACATTATTGTGCCAAGTTTCAAAGAGCTAGCACAAACCGTGTTTGATTTATAGTTCCAACTACATGTATCTATATAGGAGAAAACAGAGTGAAACCTAAACATGAAAACGGTTACTGCAAAGGAACGGTTTAACCTAGAAGAACGAAATTTGGTGAGCCAAATGGGATTCGTGTACTGATCACTACCTGCATGTATCATCAAGACTGGTTGAAAAAATGTTTGCTGAGATTTCAGGAAACTCGCAGTTTTTTGGAAGCCTCCAACCCCTTTCAATGAAATTGATTCTCGTCAGTCTCTGCTTGGGGCTACTTCAATAGCACACAAACCATAGCGATAGAACTTGGAACTACATTATTGTGCCAAGTTTCAAAGAGCTAGCAAAAACCGTGTTTGATTTAGAGTTCCAACTACATGTATCCATATAGGAGAAAACAGAGTGAAACCTAAACATGAAAACGGTTACTGCAAAGGAACGGTTTAACCTAGAAGAACGAAATTTGGTGAGCCAAGTGGGATTGGTGTACTGATTATTAAATAGAAGTATCATCAAGATTGGGTGAAAAAATGTTTGCTGAGATTTCAGGAATCTCGTAGTTTTTTGGAAGCTTGGCAACCCCTTTCAATGAAAGGGATTCTCGTCAGTCTGTGTTTGGGGCTACTTCAATTGCACACAAACCATAGCGATGGAACTTGGAACTATATTATTGTGCCAAGTTTCAAAGAGCTAGCACAAACCGTGTTTGATTTAGAGTTCCAACTACATGTATCTATATAGGAGAAAACAGAGTGAAACCTAAATATGAAAACGATTACTGCAAAGGAACGGTTTAACCTAGAAGAACGAAATTTGGTGAGCCAAGTGGGATTGGTGTACTGATCATTAAATGGAAGTATCATCAAGATTGGGTCAAAAAATGTTAGCTGAGATTTCAGGAAACTCGTAGTTTTTTGGAAGCTTGGCAACCCCTTTCAATGAAAGGGATTCTCGTCAGTCTCTGCTTGGGGCTACTTCAATAGCACACAAACAATAGCGATAGAACTTGGAACTACATTATTGTGCCAAGTTTCAAAGAGCTAGCACAAACCGTGTTTGATTTAGAGTTCCAACTACATGTATCCATATAGGAGAAAACAGAGTGAAACCTAAACATGAAAACGGTTACTTCAAAGGAACGGTTTAACCTAGAAGAACGAAATTTGGTGAGCCAAGTGGGATTCGTGTACTGATCTTTAAATAGAAGTATCATCAAGATTGGGTGAAAAAATGTTTGCTGAGATTTCAGGAAACTCGTAGTTTTTTGGAAGCTTGGCAACCCCTTTCAATGAAAGGGATTCTCGTCAGTCTCTGCGTGGGGCTACTTCAATAGCACACAAACCATAGCGATAGAACTTGGAACTACATTATTGTGCCAAGTTTCAAAGAGCTAGCACAAACCGTGTTTGATTTGGAGTTCCAACTACATGTATCCATATAGGAGAAAACAGAGTGAAACCTAAACATGAAAACGGTTACTGCAAAGGAACGGTTTAACCTAGAAGAACGAAATTTGGTGAGCCAAGTGGGATTCGTGTACTGATCACTACCTGCAAGTATCATCAAGATTGGGTGAAAAAATGTTTGCTGAGATTTCAGGAAACTCGCAGTTTTTTGGAAGCTTGGCAACCCCTTTCAATGAAAGGGATTCTCGTCAGTCTCTGCTTGGGGCTACTTCAATAGCACACAAACCATAGTGATAGAACTTGGAACTACATTATTGTGCCAAGTTTCAAAGAGCTAGCACAAACCGTGTTTGATTTATAGTTCCAACTACATGTATCTATATAGGAGAAAACAGAGTGAAACCTAAACATGAAAACGGTTACTGCAAAGGAACGGTTTAACCTAGAAGAACGAAATTTGGTGAGCCAAGTGGGATTCGTGTACTGATCACTACCTGCATGTATCATCAAGACTGGTTGAAAAAATGTTTGCTGAGATTTCAGGAAACTCGCAGTTTTTTGGAAGCCTCCAACCCCTTTCAATGAAATTGATTCTCGTCAGTCTCTGCTTGGGGCTACTTCAATAGCACACAAACCATAGCGATAGAACTTGGAACTACATTATTGTGCCAAGTTTCAAAGAGCTAGCAAAAAACCGTGTTTGATTTAGAGTTCCAACTACATGTATCCATATAGGAGAAAACAGAGTGAAACCTAAACATGAAAACGGTTACTTCAAAGGAACGGTTTAACCTAGAAGAACGTAATTTGGTGAGCCAAGTGGGATTCGTGTACTGATCTTTAAATAGAAGTATCATCAAGATTGGGTGAAAAAATGTTTGCTGAGATTTCAGGAAACTCGTAGTTTTTTGGAAGCTTGGCAACCCCTTTCAATGAAAGGGATTCTCGTCAGTCTCTGCGTGGGGCTACTTCAATAGCACACAAACCATAGCGATAGAACTTGGAACTACATTATTGTGCCAAGTTTCAAAGAGCTAGCACAAACCGTGTTTGATTTGGGAGTTCCAACTACATGTATCCATATAGGAGAAAACAGAGTGAAACCTAAACATGAAAACGGTTACTGCAAAGGAACGGTTTAACCTAGAAGAACGAAAATTTGGTGAGCCAAGTGGGATTCGTGTACTGATCACTACCTGCAAGTATCATCAAGATTGGGTGAAAAAATGTTTGCTGATATTTCAGGAAACTCGTAGTTTTTTGGAAGCTTGGCAACCCCTTTCAATGAAAGGATTCTCGTCAGTCTCTGCTTGGGGCTACTTCAATAGCACAGAAACCGTAGCGATAGAACTTGGAACTACATTATTGTGCCAAGTTTCAAAGAGCTAGCACAAACCGTGTTTGATTTAGAGTTCCAACTACATGTATCTATATAGGAGAAAACAGAGTGAAACCTAAATATGAAAACGGTTACTGCAAAGTAACGGTTTAACCTAGAAGAACGAAATTTGGTGAGCCAAGTGGGATTCGTGTACTGATCACTACCTGCAAGTATCATCAAGACTGGTTGAAAAAATGTTTGCTGAGATTTCAGGAAACTCGCAGTTTTTTGGAAGCCTCCAACCCCTTTCAATGAAATTGATTCTCGTCAGTCTCTGCTTGGGGCTACTTCAATAGCACACAAACCATAGCGATAGAACTTGGAACTACATTATTGTGCCAAGTTTCAAAGAGCTAGCACAAACCGTGTTTGATTTAGAGTTCCAACTACATGTATCCATATAGGAGAAAACAGAGTGAAACCTAAACATGAAAACGGTTACTGCAAAGGAACGGTTTAACCTAGAAGAACGAAATTTGGTGAGCCAAGTGGGATTGGTGTACTGATTATTAAATAGAAGTATCATCAAGATTGGGTGAAAAAATGTTTGCTGAGATTTCAGGAAACTCGTAGTTTTTTGGAAGCTTGGCAACCCCTTTCAATGAAAGGGATTCTCGTCAGTCTCTGCTTGGGGGTACTTCAATAGCACACAAACCATAGCGATGGAACTTGGAACTATATTATTGTGCCAAGTTTCAAAGAGCTAGCACAAACCTTGTTTGATTTAGAGTTCCAACTACATGTATCCATATAGGAGAAAACAGAGTGAAACCTAAATATGAAAACGATTACTGCAAAGGAACGGTTTAACCTAGAAGAACGAAATTTGGTGAGCCAAGTGGGATTGGTGTACTGATCATTAAATGGAAGTATCATCAAGATTGGGTGAAAAAATGTCTGCTGAGATTTCAGGAAACTCGCAGTTTTTTGAAGCCTGGCAACCCCTTTCTATGAAAGGGATTCTCATCAGTCTCTGCTTGGGGCTTCTTCAATAGCACACAAACCATAGCGATAGAACTTGGAACTACATTATTGTGCCAAGTTTCAAAGAGCTAGCACAAACCGTGTTTGATTTAGAGTTCCAACTACATGTATCCATATAGGAGAAAACAGAGTGAAACCTAAACATGAAAACGGTTACTGCAAAGGAACGGTTAAACCTAGAAGAACGAAATTTAGTGAGCCAAGTGAGATTCGTGTACTGATCACAACCTGCAAGTATCATAAAGATTGGGTGAAAAAATGTTTGCTGAGATTTCAGGAAACTCGTAGTTTTTTGGAAGCTTGGCAACCCCTTTCAATGAAAGGGATTCTCGTCAGTCTCTGCTTCTGGCTACTTCAATAGCACACAAACCATAGCGATAGAACTTGGAACTACATTATTGTGCCAAGTTTCAAAGAGCTAGCACAAACCGTGTTTGATTTAGAGTTCCAACTACATGTATCCATATAGGAGAAAACAGAGTGAAACCTAAACATGAAAATAGTTACTACAAAGGAAAGGTTTAACCTAGAAGAACGAAATTTGGTGAGCCAAGGTGGATTGGTGTACTGATCATTAAATGGAAGTATCATCAAGATTGGGTCAAAAAATGTTAGCTGAGATTTCAGGAAACTCGTAGTTTTTTGGAAGCTTGGCAACCCCTTTCAATGAAAGGGATTCTCGTCAGTCTCTGCTTGGGGCTACTTCAATAGCACACAAACAATAGCGATAGAACTTGGAACTACATTATTGTGCCAAGTTTCAAAGAGCTAGCACAAACCGTGTTTGATTTAGAGTTCCAACTACATGTATTCATATAGGAGAAAACAGAGTGAAACCTAAACATGAAAACGGTTACTGCAAAGGAACGGTTTAACCTAGAAGAACGAAATTTGGTGAGCCAAGTGGGATTCGTGTACCGATCACTACCTGCAAGTATCATCAAGATTGGGTGAAAAAATGTTTGCTGAGATTTCAGGAAACTCGCAGTTTTTTGGAAGCTTGGCAACCCCTTTCAATGAAAGGAATTTTCGTCAGTCTCTGCTTGGGGCTACTTCAATAGCACACAAACCATAGCGATAGAACTTGGAACTACATTATTGTGCCAAGTTTCAAAGAGCTAGCACAAACCGTGTTTGATTTAGAGTTCCAACTACATGTATCCATATAGGAGAAAACAGAGTGAAACCTAAACATGAAAACGGTTACTGCAAAGGAACGGTTTAACCTAGAAGAACGAAATTTGGTGAGCCAAGTGGGATTCGTGTACTGATCAGTACCTGCAAGTATCATCAAGATTGGGTGAAAAAATGTTTGCTGAGATTTCAGGAAACTCGCAGTTTTTTGGAAGCTTGGCAACCACTTTCAATGAAAGGGATTCTCGTCAGTCTCTGCTTGGGGCTACTTCAATAGCACACAAACCATAGTGATAGAACTTGGAACTACATTATTGTGCCAAGTTTCAAAGAGCTAGCACAAACCGTGTTTGATTTAGAGTTCCAAATACATGTATCTATATAGGAGAAAACAGAGTGAAACCTAAACATGAAAACGGTTACTGCAAAGGAACGGTTTAACCTAGAAGAACGAAATTTGGTGAGCCAAGTGGGATTCGTGTACTGATCACTACCTGCAAGTATCATCAAGACTGGTTGAAAAAATGTTTGCTGAGATTTCAGGAAACTCGCAGTTTTTTGGAAGCCTCCAACCCTTTCAATGAAATTGATTCTCGTCAGTCTCTGCTTGGGGCTACTTCAATAGCACAGAAACCATAGCGATAGAACTTGGAACTACATTATTGTGCCAAGTTTCAGAGAGCTAGCAAAAACCGTGTTTGATTTAGAGTTCCAACTACATGTATCCATATAGGAGAAAACAGAGTGAAACCTAAACATGAAAACGGTTACTGCGAAGGAACGGTTTAACCTAGAAGAACGAAATTTGGTGAGCCAAGTGGGATTGGTGTACTGATCTTTAAATAGAAGTATCATCAAGATTGGGTGAAAAAATGTTTGCTGAGATTTCAGGAAACTCGCAGTTTTTTGGAAGCTTGGCAACCCATTTCAATGAAAGGGATTCTCGTCAGTCTCTGCGTGGGGCTACTTCAATAGCACACAAACCATAGCGATAGAACTTGGAACTACATTATTGTGCCAAGTTTCAAAGAGCTAGCACAAACCGTGTTTGATTTGGAGTTCCAACTACATGTATCCATATAGGAGAAAACAGAGTGAAACCTAAACATGAAAACGGTTACTGCAAAGGAACGGTTTAACCTAGAAGAAAGAAATTGGTGAGCCAAGTGGGATTCGTGTACTGATCATTAAATGGAAGTATCATCAAGATTGGGTGAAAAAATGTTTGCTGATATTTCAGGAAACTCGTAGTTTTTTGGAAGCTTGGCAACCCCTTTCAATGAAAGGGATTCTCGTCAGTCTCTGCTTGGGGCTACTTCAATAGCACAGAAACCGTAGCGATAGAACTTGGAACTACATTATTGTGCCAAGTTGAAAGAGCTAGCACAAACCGTGTTTGATTTAGAGTTCCAACTACATGTATCTATATAGGAGAAAACAGAGTGAAACCTAAATATGAAAACGATTACTGCAAAGGAACGGTTTAAACTAGAAGAACGAAATTTGGTAAGCCAAGTGGGATTGGTGTACTGATCATTAAATGGAAGTATCATCAAGATTGGGTGAAAAAATATTTGCTGAGATTTCTGTAAACTCGTAGTTTTTTGGAAGCCTGGCAACCCCATTCAATGAAAGGGATTCTCGTCAGTCTCTGCTTGGGCCTACTTCAATAGCACACAAACCCTAGCGATAGAACTTGAAACTACATTATTGTGCCAAGTTTCAAAGAGCTAGCACAAACCGTGTTTGATTTAGAGTTCCAACTACATGTATCCATATAGGAGAAAACAGAGTGAAACCTAAACATGAAAACGGTTACTGCAAACGAACGGTTTAACATAGAAAAACGAAATTTGGTGAGCCAAGTGGGATTGGTGTACTGATCATTAAATGGAAGTATCATCAAGATTGGGTGAAAAAATATTTGCTGAGATTTGTGTAAACTCGTAGTTTTTTGGAAGCTTGGCAACCCCTTTCAATGAAAGGGATTCTCGTCAGTCTCTGCTTGGGGCTACTTCAATAGCACACAAATCCTAGTGATAGAACTTGAAACTACATTATTGTGCCAAGTTTCAAAGAGCTAGCACAAACCGTGTTTGATTTAGAGTTCCAACTACATGTATCCATATAGGAGAAAACAGAGTGAAACCTAAACATGAAAACGGTTACTGCAAAGGAACGGTTTAACCTAGAAGAACAAAATTTGGTGAGCCAAGTGGGATTCGTGTACTGATCACTACCTGCAAGTATCATCAAGATTGGGTGAAAAAATGTTTGCTGATATTTCAGGAAACTCGCAGTTTTTTGGAAGCTTGGCAACCCCTTTCAATGAAAGGGATTCTCGTCAGTCTCTGCTTGGGGGTACTTCAGTAGCACACAAACCATAGCGATAGAACTTGGAACTACATTATTGTGCCAAGTTTCAAAGAGCTAGCACAAACCGTGTTTGATTTAGAGTTCCAACTACATGTATCCATATAGGAGAAAACAGAGTGAAACCTAAACATGAAAACGGTTACTGCAAAGGAACGGTTTAACCTAGAAGAACGAAATTTGGTGAGCCAAGTGGGATTCGTGTACTGATCACTACCTGCATGTATCATCAAGACTGGTTGAAAAAATGTTTGCTGAGATTTCAGGAAACTCGCAGTTTTTTGGAAGCCTCCAACCCCTTTCAATGAAATTGATTCTCGTCAGTCTCTGCTTGGGGCTACTTCAATAGCACACAAACCATAGCGATAGAACTTGGAACTACATTATTGTGCCAAGTTTCAAAGAGCTAGCAAAAACCGTGTTTGATTTAGAGTTCCAACTACATGTATCCATATAGGAGAAAACAGAGTGAAACCTAAACATGAAAACGGTTACTGCAAAGGAATGGTTTAACCTAGAAGAACGAAATTTGGTGAGCCAAGTGGGATTGGTGTACTGATTATTAAATAGAAGTATCATCAAGATTGGGTGAAAAAATGTTTGCTGAGATTTCAGGAATCTCGTAGTTTTTTGGAAGCTTGGCAACCCCTTTCAATGAAAGGGATTCTCGTCAGTCTCTGTTTGGGGCTACTTCAATTGCACACAAACCATAGCGATGGAACTTGGAACTATATTATTGTGCCAAGTTTCAAAGAGCTAGCACAAACCGTGTTTGATTTAGAGTTCCAACTACATGTATCTATATAGGAGAAAACAGAGTGAAACCTAAATATGAAAACGATTACTGCAAAGGAACGGTTTAACCTAGAAGAACGAAATTTGGTGAGCCAAGTGGGATTGGTGTACTGATCATTAAATGGAAGTATCATCAAGATTGGGTCAAAAAATGTTAGCTGAGATTTCAGGAAACTCGTAGTTTTTTGGAAGCTTGGCAACCCCTTTCAATGAAAGGGATTCTCGTCAGTCTCTGCTTGGGGCTACTTCAATAGCACACAAACAATAGCGATAGAACTTGGAACTACATTATTGTGCCAAGTTTCAAAGAGCTAGCACAAACCGTGTTTGATTTAGAGTTCCAACTACATGTATCCATATAGGAGAAAACAGAGTGAAACCTAAACATGAAAACGGTTACTTCAAAGGAACGGTTTAACCTAGAAGAACGAAATTTGGTGAGCCAAGTGGGATTCGTGTACTGATCTTTAAATAGAAGTATCATCAAGATTGGGTGAAAAAATGTTTGCTGAGATTTCAGGAAACTCGTAGTTTTTTGGAAGCTTGGCAACCCCTTTCAATGAAAGGGATTCTCGTCAGTCTCTGCGTGGGGCTACTTCAATAGCACACAAACCATAGCGATAGAACTTGGAACTACATTATTGTGCCAAGTTTCAAAGAGCTAGCACAAACCGTGTTTGATTTGGAGTTCCAACTACATGTATCCATATAGGAGAAAACAGAGTGAAACCTAAACATGAAAACGGTTACTGCAAAGGAACGGTTTAACCTAGAAGAACGAAATTTGGTGAGCCAAGTGGGATTCGTGTACTGATCACTACCTGCAAGTATCATCAAGATTGGGTGAAAAAATGTTTGCTGATATTTCAGGAAACTCGTAGTTTTTTGGAAGCTTGGCAACCCCTTTCAATGAAAGGGATTCTCGTCAGTCTCTGCTTGGGGCTACTTCAATAGCACAGAAACCGTAGCGATAGAACTTGGAACTACATTATTGTGCCAAGTTTCAAAGAGCTAGCACAAACCGTGTTTGATTTAGAGTTCCAACTACATGTATCTATATAGGAGAAAACAGAGTGAAACCTAAATATGAAAACGGTTACTGCAAAGTAACGGTTTAACCTAGAAGAACGAAATTTGGTGAGCCAAGTGGGATTCGTGTACTGATCACTACCTGCAAGTATCATCAAGACTGGTTGAAAAAATGTTTGCTGAGATTTCAGGAAACTCGCAGTTTTTTGGAAGCCTCCAACCCCTTTCAATGAAATTGATTCTCGTCAGTCTCTGCTTGGGGCTACTTCAATAGCACACAAACCATAGCGATAGAACTTGGAACTACATTATTGTGCCAAGTTTCAAAGAGCTAGCACAAACCGTGTTTGATTTAGAGTTCCAACTACATGTATCCATATAGGAGAAAACAGAGTGAAACCTAAACATGAAAACGGTTACTGCAAAGGAACGGTTTAACCTAGAAGAACGAAATTTGGTGAGCCAAGTGGGATTGGTGTACTGATTATTAAATAGAAGTATCATCAAGATTGGGTGAAAAAATGTTTGCTGAGATTTCAGGAAACTCGTAGTTTTTTGGAAGCTTGGCAACCCCTTTCAATGAAAGGGATTCTCGTCAGTCTCTGCTTGGGGGTACTTCAATAGCACACAAACCATAGCGATGGAACTTGGAACTATATTATTGTGCCAAGTTTCAAAGAGCTAGCACAAACCTTGTTTGATTTAGAGTTCCAACTACATGTATCCATATAGGAGAAAACAGAGTGAAACCTAAATAAGAAAACGATTACTGCAAAGGAACGGTTTAACCTAGAAGAACGAAATTTGGTGAGCCAAGTGGGATTGGTGTACTGATCATTAAATGGAAGTATCATCAAGATTGGGTGAAAAAATGTCTGCTGAGATTTCAGGAAACTCGCAGTTTTTTGAAGCCTGGCAACCCCTTTCTATGAAAGGGATTCTCATCAGTCTCTGCTTGGGGCTTCTTCAATAGCACACAAACCATAGCGATAGAACTTGGAACTACATTATTGTGCCAAGTTTCAAAGAGCTAGCACAAACCGTGTTTGATTTAGAGTTCCAACTACATGTATCCATATAGGAGAAAACAGAGTGAAACCTAAACATGAAAACGGTTACTGCAAAGGAACGGTTAAACCTAGAAGAACGAAATTTAGTGAGCCAAGTGAGATTCGTGTACTGATCACAACCTGCAAGTATCATAAAGATTGGGTGAAAAAATGTTTGCTGAGATTTCAGGAAACTCGTAGTTTTTTGGAAGCTTGGCAACCCCTTTCAATGAAAGGGATTCTCGTCAGTCTCTGCTTCTGGCTACTTCAATAGCACACAAACCATAGCGATAGAACTTGGAACTACATTATTGTGCCAAGTTTCAAAGAGCTAAGCACAAACCGTGTTTGATTTAGAGTTCCAACTACATGTATCCATATAGGAGAAAACAGAGTGAAACCTAAACATGAAAATGTTTACTACAAAGGAAAGGTTTAACCTAGAAGAACGAAATTTGGTGAGCCAAGGTGGATTGGTGTACTGATCATTAAATGGAAGTATCATCAAGATTGGGTCAAAAAATGTTAGCTGAGATTTCAGGAAACTCGTAGTTTTTTGGAAGCTTGGCAACCCCTTTCAATGAAAGGGATTCTCGTCAGTCTCTGCTTGGGGCTACTTCAATAGCACACAAACAATAGCGATAGAACTTGGAACTACATTATTGTGCCAAGTTTCAAAGAGCTAGCACAAACCGTGTTTGATTTAGAGTTCCAACTACATGTATCCATATAGGAGAAAACAGAGTGAAACCTAAACATGAAAACGGTTACTGCAAAGGAACGGTTTAACCTAGAAGAACGAAATTTGGTGAGCCAAGTGGGATTCGTGTACTGATCAGTACCTGCAAGTATCATCAAGATTGGGTGAAAAAATGTTTGCTGAGATTTCAGGAAACTCGCAGTTTTTTGGAAGCTTGGCAACCCCTTTCAATGAAAGGGATTCTCGTCAGTCTCTGCTTGGGGCTACTTCAATAGCACACAAACCATAGTGATAGAACTTGGAACTACATTATTGTGCCAAGTTTCAAAGAGCTAGCACAAACCGTGTTTGATTTAGAGTTCCAAATACATGTATCTATATAGGAGAAAACAGAGTGAAACCTAAACATGAAAACGGTTACTGCAAAGGAACGGTTTAACCTAGAAGAACGAAATTTGGTGAGCCAAGTGGGATTCGTGTACTGATCACTACCTGCAAGTATCATCAAGACTGGTTGAAAAAATGTTTGCTGAGATTTCAGGAAACTCGCAGTTTTTTGGAAGCCTCCAACCCCTTTCAATGAAATTGATTCTCGTCAGTCTCTGCTTGGGGCTACTTCAATAGCACAGAAACCATAGCGATAGAACTTGGAACTACATTATTGTGCCAAGTTTCAAAGAGCTAGCAAAAACCGTGTTTGATTTAGAGTTCCAACTACATGTATCCATATAGGAGAAAACAGAGTGAAACCTAAACATGAAAACGGTTACTGCGAAGGAACGGTTTAACCTAGAAGAACGAAATTTGGTGAGCCAAGTGGGATTGGTGTACTGATCTTTAAATAGAAGTATCATCAAGATTGGGTGAAAAAATGTTTGCTGAGATTTCAGGAAACTCGCAGTTTTTTGGAAGCTTGGCAACCCCTTTCAATGAAAGGGATTCTCGTCAGTCTCTGCGTGGGGCTACTTCAATAGCACACAAACCATAGCGATAGAACTTGGAACTACATTATTGTGCCAAGTTTCAAAGAGCTAGCACAAACCGTGTTTGATTTGGAGTTCCAACTACATGTATCCATATTGGAGAAAACAGAGTGAAACCTAAACATGAAAACGGTTACTGCAAAGGAACGGTTTAACCTAGAAGAAAGAAATTTGGTGAGCCAAGTGGGATTCGTGTACTGATCATTAAATGGAAGTATCATCAAGATTGGGTGAAAAAATGTTTGCTGATATTTCAGGAAACTCGTAGTTTTTTGGAAGCTTGGCAACCCCTTTCAATGAAAGGGATTCTCGTCAGTCTCTGCTTGGGGCTACTTCAATAGCACAGAAACCGTAGCGATAGAACTTGGAACTACATTATTGTGCCAAGTTGAAAGAGCTAGCACAAACCGTGTTTGATTTAGAGTTCCAACTACATGTATCTATATAGGAGAAAACAGAGTGAAACCTAAATATGAAAACGATTACTGCAAAGGAACGGTTTAAACTAGAAGAACGAAATTTGGTAAGCCAAGTGGGATTGGTGTACTGATCATTAAATGGAAGTATCATCAAGATTGGGTGAAAAAATATTTGCTGAGATTTCTGTAAACTCGTAGTTTTTTGGAAGCCTGGCAACCCCATTCAATGAAAGGGATTCTCGTCAGTCTCTGCTTGGGCCTACTTCAATAGCACACAAACCCTAGCGATAGAACTTGAAACTACATTATTGTGCCAAGTTTCAAAGAGCTAGCACAAACCGTGTTTGATTTAGAGTTCCAACTACATGTATCCATATAGGAGAAAACAGAGTGAAACCTAAACATGAAAACGGTTACTGCAAACGAACGGTTTAACATAGAAAAACGAAATTTGGTGAGCCAAGTGGGATTGGTGTACTGATCATTAAATGGAAGTATCATCAAGATTGGGTGAAAAAATATTTGCTGAGATTTGTGTAAACTCGTAGTTTTTTGGAAGCTTGGCAACCCCTTTCAATGAAAGGGATTCTCGTCAGTCTCTGCTTGGGGCTACTTCAATAGCACACAAATCCTAGTGATAGAACTTGAAACTACATTATTGTGCCAAGTTTCAAAGAGCTAGCACAAACCGTGTTTGATTTAGAGTTCCAACTACATGTATCCATATAGGAGAAAACAGAGTGAAACCTAAACATGAAAACGGTTACTGCAAAGGAACGGTTTAACCTAGAAGAACAAAATTTGGTGAGCCAAGTGGGATTCGTGTACTGATCACTACCTGCAAGTATCATCAAGATTGGGTGAAAAAATGTTTGCTGATATTTCAGGAAACTCGCAGTTTTTTGGAAGCTTGGCAACCCCTTTCAATGAAAGGGATTCTCGTCAGTCTCTGCTTGGGGGTACTTCAGTAGCACACAAACCATAGCGATAGAACTTGGAACTACATTATTGTGCCAAGTTTCAAAGAGCTAGCACAAACCGTGTTTGATTTAGAGTTCCAACTACATGTATCCATATAGGAGAAAACAGAGTGAAACCTAAACATGAAAACGGTTACTGCAAAGGAACGGTTTAACCTAGAAGAACGAAATTTGGTGAGCCAAGTGGGATTCGTGTACTGATCACTACCTGCAAGTATCATCAAGATTGGGTGAAAAAATGTTTGCTGAGATTTCAGGAAACTCGCAGTTTTTTGGAAGCTTGGCAACCCCTTTCAATGAAAGGGATTCTCGTCAGTCTCTGCGTGGGGCTACTTCAATAGCACACAAACCATAGCGATAGAACTTGGAACTACATTATATGTGCCAAGTTTCAAAGAGCTAGCACAAACCGTGTTTGACTTGGAGTTCCAACTACATGTATCCATATAGGAGAAAACAGAGTGAAACCTAAACATGAAAACGGTTACTGCAAAGGAACGGTTTAACCTAGAAGAAAGAAATTTGGTGAGCCAAGTGGGATTCGTGTACTGATCATTAAATGGAAGTATCATCAAGATTGGGTGAAAAAATGTTTGCTGATATTTCAGGAAACTCGTAGTTTTTTGGAAGCTTGGCAACCCCTTTCAATGAAAGGGATTCTCGTCAGTCTCTGCTTGGGGCTACTTCAATAGCACAGAAACCGTAGCGATAGAACTTGGAACTACATTATTGTGCCAAGTTTCAAAGAGCTAGCACAAACCGTGTTTGATTTAGAGTTCCAACTACATGTATCTATATAGTTGAAAACAGAGTGAAACCTAAATATGAAAACGATTACTGCAAAGGAACGGTTTAAACTAGAAGAACGAAATTTGGTAAGCCAAGTGGGATTGGTGTACTGATCATTAAATGGAAGTATCATCAAGATTGGGTGAAAAAATATTTGCTGAGATTTCTGTAAACTCGTAGTTTTTTGGAAGCCTGGCAACCCCATTCAATGAAAGGGATTCTCGTCAGTATCTGCTTGGGCCTACTTCAATAGCACACAAACCCTAGCGATAGAACTTGAAACTACATTATTGTGCCAAGTTTCAAAGAGCTAGCACAAACCGTGTTTGATTTAGAGTTCCAACTACATGTATCCATATAGGAGAAAACAGAGTGAAACCTAAACATGAAAACGGTTACTGCAAACGAACGGTTTAACATAGAAAAACGAAATTTGGTGAGCCAAGTGGGATTCATGTACTGATCACTACCTGCAAGTATCATCAAGATTGGGTGAAAAAATGTTTGCTGAGATTTCAGGAAACTCGCAGTTTTTTCGAAGCTTGGCAACCCTTTCAATGAAAGGGATTCTCGTCAGTCTCTGGTTGGGGCTACTTCAATAGCACACAAACCATAGCGATAGAACTTGGAACTACATTATTGTGCCAAGTTTCAAAGAGCTAGCACAAACCGTGTTTGATTTAGAGTTCCAACTACATGTATCCATATAGGAGAAAACAGAGTGAAACCTAAACATGAAAACGGTTACTGCAAAGGAACGGTTTAACCTAGAAGAACGAAATTTGGTGAGCCAAGTGGGATTCGTGTACTGATCACTACCTGCAAGTATCATCAAGATTGGGTGAAAAAATGTTTGCTGAGATTTCAGGAAACTCGCAGTTTTTTGGAAGCTTGGTAACCCCTTTCAATGAAAGGGATTCTCGTCAGTCTCTGCTTGGGGCTACTTCAATAGCACACAAACCATAGCGATAGAACTTGGAACTACATTATTGTGCCAAGTTTCAAAGATCTAGCACAAACCGTGTTTGATTTAGAGTTCCAACTACACGTATCTATATAGGAGAAAACAGAGTGAAACCTAAACATGAAAACGGTTACTGCAAAGGAACGTTTTAACCCTGAAGAACGAAATTTGGTGAGCCAAGTGGGATTGGTGTACTGATCATTAAATGGAAGTATCATCGAGATTGGGTGAAAAAATGTTTGCTGAGATTTCAGGAAACTCGTAGTTTTTTGGAAGCTTGGCAACCCCTTTCAATGAAAGGGATTCTCGTCAGTCTCTGCTTGGGGCTACTTCAATAGCACACAAACCCTAGGGATAGAACTTGGAACTATATTATTGTGCCAAGTTTCAAAGAGCTAGCACAAACCGTGTTTGATTTAGAGTTCCAACTACATGTATCCATATAGGAGAAAACAGAGTGAAACCTAAACATGAAAACGGTTACTGCAAAGGAACGGTTTAACCTAGAAGAACGAAATTTGGTGAGCCAAGTGGGATTGGTGTACTGATCATTAAATGGAAGTATCATCAAGATTGGGTGAAAAAATGTTTGCTGAGATTTCTCGAAACTCATAGTTTTTTGGAAGCTTGGCAACCCCTTTCAATGAAAGGGATTCTCGGCAGTCTCTGCTTGGGGCTACTTCAATAGCACACAAACCCTAGCGATAGAACTTGAAACTACATTATTGTGCCAAGTTTCAAAGAGGTAGCACAAACCGTGTTTGATTTAGAGTTCCAACTACATGTATCTATATAGGAGAAAACAGAGTGAAACCTAAATATGAAAACGATTACTGCAAAGGAACGGTTTAACCTAGAAGAACGAAATTTGGTGAGCCAAGTGGGATTGGTGTACTGATCATTAAATGGAAGTATCATCAAGATTGGGTGAAAAAATGTTTGCTGAGATTTCAGGAAACTCGTAGTTTTTTGGAAGCTTGGCAACCCCTTTCAATGAAAGGGATTCTCGTCAGTCTCTGCTTGGGGCTACTTCAATAGCACACAAACCCTAGGGATAGAAATTGGAACTATATTATTGTGCCAAGTTTCAAAGAGCTAGCACAAACCGTGTTTGATTTAGAGTTCCAACTACATGTATCCATATAGGAGAAAACAGAGTGAAACCTAAACATGAAAACGGTTACTGCAAAGGAACGGTTAAACCTAGAAGAACGAAATTTAGTGAGCCCAGTGTGATTCGTGTACTGATCACAACCTGCAAGTATTATAAAGATTGGGTGAAAAAATGTTAGCTGAGATTTCAGGAAACTCGTAGTTTTTTGGAAGCTTGATAACCCCTTTCAATGAAAGTTATTCTCGTCAGTCTCTGCTTGGGGCTACTTCAATAGCACACAAACCATAGCCATAGAACTTGGAACTACATTATTGTGCCAAGTTTCAAAGAGCTAGCACAAATCGTGTTTGATTTAGAGTTCCAACTACATGTATCCATATAGGAGAAAACAGAGTGAAACCTAAATATGAAAACGGTTACTTCAAAGGAACGGTTTAACTTAGAAGAACGAAATTTTGTGAGCCAAGTGGGATTCCTGTACTGATCATTAAATGGAAGTATCATCAAGATTGGGTGAAAAAATGTTTGCTGAGATTTCAGGAAACTCATAGTTTTTTGGAAGCTTGGCAACCCCTTTCAATGAAAGGGATTCTCGTCAGTCTCTGCTTGGGGCTACTTCAATAGCACACAAACCATAGCGATAGAACTTAGAACTACATTATTGTGCCAAGTTTCAAAGAGCTAGCACAAACCGTGTTTGATTTAGAGTTCCAACTACATGTATCCATATAGGAGAAAACAGAGTGAAACCTAAACATGAAAACGGTTACTGCAAAGGAACGGTTTAACCTAGAAGAACGAAATTTGGTGTGCCAAGTGGGATTGGTGTACTGATCATTAAATGGAAGTATCATCAAGATTGGGTGAAAATATGTTTGCTGAGATTTCAGGAAACTCGTAGTTTTTTGGAAGCTTGGCAACCCCTTTCAATGAAAGGGATTCTCGTCATTCTCTGCTTGGGGCTACTTCAATAGCACACAAACCATAGCGATAGAACTTGGAACTATATTATTGTGCCAAGTTTCAAAGAGCTAGCACAAACCGTGTTTGATTTAGAGTTCCAACTACATGTATCCATATAGGAGAAAACAGAGTGAAACCTAAACATGAAAACGGTTACTGCAAAGGAACGGTTAAACCTAGAAGAACGAAATTTAGTGAGCCAAGTGAGATTCGTGTACTGATCACAACCTGCAAGTATCATCAAGATTGGGTGAAAAAATGTTTGCTGAGATTTCAGGAAACTCGCAGTTTTTTGGAAGCTTGGCAACCCCTTTCAATGAAAGGGATTCTCGTCAGTCTCTGCTTGGGGCTACTTCAATAGCACACAAACCATAGCGATGGAACCTGGAACTACATTATTGTGCCAAGTTTCAAAGAGCTAGCACAAACCGTGTTTGATTTAGAGTTCCAACTACATGTATCCATATAGGAGAAAACAGAGTGAAACCTAAACATGAAAACGGTTACTGCAAAGGAACGGTTTAACCTAGAAGAACGAAATTTGGTTAGCCAAGTGGGATGGGTGTACTGATCATTAAATAGAAGTATCATCAAGATTGGGTGAAAAAATGTTTGCTGAGATTTCAGGAAACTCGTAGTTTTTTGGAAGCTTGGCAACCCCTTTCAATGAAAGGATTCTCGTCAGTCTCTGCTTGGGGCTACTTCAATAGCACACAAACCATAGCGATAGAACTTGGAACTACATTATTGTGCTAAGTTTCAAAGAGCTAGCACAAACCGTGTTTGATTTAGAGTTCCAACTACATGTATCCATATAGGAGAAAACAGAGTGAAACCTAAACATGAAAACGGTTACTGCAAAGGAACGGTTTAACGTAGAAGAACGAAATTTGGTGAGCCAAGTGGGATTGGTGTACTGATCTTTAAATAGAAGTATCATCAAGATTGGGTGAAAAAATGTTTGCTGAGATTTCAGGAAACTCGTAGTTTTTTGGAAGCTTGGCAACCCCTTTCAATGAAAGGGATTCTCGTCAGTCTCTGCTTGGGGCTACTTCAATAGCACACAAACCCTAGGGATAGAACTTGGAACTATATTATTGTGCCAAGTTTCAAAGAGCTAGCACAAACCGTGTTTGATTTGGAGTTCCAACTACATGTATCCATATAGGAGAAAACAGAGTGAAACCTAAACATGTAAACGGTTACTGCAAAGGAACGGTTTAACCTAGAAGAACGAAATTTGGTGAGCCAAGTGGGATTGGTGTACTGATCATTAAATGGAAGTATCATCAAGATTGGGTTAAAAAATGTTAGCTGAGATTTCAGGAAACTCGTAGTTTTTTGGAAGCTTGATAACCCCTTTCAATGAAAGGGATTCTCGTCAGTCTCTGCTTCGGGCTACTTCAATAGCACACAAACCATAGCGATAGAACTTGGAACTACATTATTGTGCCAAGTTTCAAAGAGCTAGCACAAATCGTGTTTGATTTAGAGTTCCAACTACATGTATCCATATAGGAGAAAACAGAGTGAAACCTAAATATGAAAACGGTTACTGCAAAGGAATGGTTTAACTTAGAAGAACGAAATTTGGTGAGCCAAGTGGGATTCGTGTAGTGATCATTAAATGGAAGTATCATCAAGATTGGGTGAAAAAATGTTTGCTGAGATTTCAGGAAACTCGTAGTTTTTTGGAAGCTTGGCAACCCCTTTCAATGAAAGGGATTCTCGTCAGTCTCTGCTTGGGGCTACTTCAATAGCACACAAACCATAGCGATAGAACTTGGAACTACATTATTGTGCCAAGTTTCAAAGAGCTAGCACAAACCGTGTTTGATTTAGAGTTCCAACTACATGTATCCATATAGGAGAAAACAGAGTGAAACCTAAACATGAAAACGGTTACTGCAAAGGAACGGTTTAACCTAGAAGAACGAAATTTGGTGTGCCAAGTGGGATTGGTGTACTGATCATTAAATGGAAGTATCATCAAGATTGGGTGAAAAAATGTTTGCTGAGATTTCAGGAAACTCGTAGTTTTTTGGAAGCTTGGCAACCCCTTTCAATGAAAGGGATTCTCGTCATTCTCTGCTTGGGGCTACTTCAATAGCACACAAACCATAGCGATAGAACTTGGAACTATATTATTGTGCCAAGTTTCAAAGAGCTAGCAAAAATCGTGTTTGATTTAGAGTTCCAACTACATGTATCTATATAGGAGAAAACAGAGTGAAACCTAAATATGAAAACGATTACTGCAAAGGAACGGTTTAACCTAGAAGAACGAAATTTGGTGAGCCAAGTGGGATTGGTGTACTGATCATTAAATGGAAGTATCATCAAGATTGGGTGAAAAAATGTCTGCTGAGATTTCAGGAAACTCGCAGTTTTTTGAAGCCTGGCAACCCCTTTCTATGAAAGGGATTCTCGTCAGTCTCTGCTTGGGGCTACTTCAATAGCACACAAACCATAACGATAGAACTTGGAACTACATTATTGTGCCAAGTTTCAAAGAGCTAGCACAAACCGTGTTTGATTTAGAGTTCCAACTACATGTATCCATATAGGAGAAAACAGAGTGAAACCTAAACATGAAAACGGTTACTGCAAAGGAACGGTTTAACCTAGAAGAACGAAATTTGGTGAGCCAAGTGGGATTGGTGTACTGATCATTAAATGGAAGTATCATCAAGATTGGGTGAAAAAATGTTTGCTGAGATTTCAGGAAACTCGTAGTTTTTTGGAAGCTTGGCAACCCCTTTCAATGAAAGGGATTCTCGTCATTCTCTGCTTGGGGCTACTTCAATAGCACACAAACCATAGCGATCGAACTTGGAACTAAATTATTGTGCCAAGTTTCAAAGAGCTACCACAAACCGTGTTTGATTTAGAGTTCCAACTACATGTATCCATATAGGAGAAAACAGAGTGAAACCTAAACATGAAAACGGTTACTGCAAAGGAACGGTTAAACCTAGAAGAACGAAATTTAGTGAGCCAAGTGAGATTCGTGTACTGATCACAACCTGCAAGTATCATAAAGATTGGGTGAAAAAATGTTTGCTGAGATTTCAGGAAACTCGCAGTTTTTTGGAAGCTTGGCAACCACTTTCAATGAAAGGGATTCTCGTCAGTCTCCGCTTGGGGCTACTTCAATAGCACACAAACCATAGCGATAGAACTTGGAACTACATTATTGTGCCAAGTTTCAAAGAGCTAGCACAAACCGTGTTTGATTTAGAGTTCCAACTACATGTATCCATATAGGAGAAAACAGAGTGAAACCTAAACATGAAAACGGTTACTGCAAAGGAACGGTTAAACCTAGAAGAACGAAATTTAGTGAGCCAAGTGAGATTCGTGTACTGATCACAACCTGCAAGTATCATAAAGATTGGGTGAAAAAATGTTTGCTGAGATTTCAGGAAACTCGTAGTTTTTTGGAAGCTTGGCAACCCCTTTCAATGAAAGGGATTCTCGTCAGTCTCTGCTTCTGGCTACTTCAATAGCACACAAACCATAGCGATAGAACTTGGAACTACATTATTGTGCCAAGTTTCAAAGAGCTAGCACAAACCGTGTTTGATTTAGAGTTCCAACTACATGTATCCATATAGGAGAAAACAGAGTGAAACCTAAACATGAAAATGTTTACTACAAAGGAAAGGTTTAACCTAGAAGAACGAAATTTGGTGAGCCAAGGTGATTGGTGTACTGATCATTAAATGGAAGTATCATCAAGATTGGGTCAAAAAATGTTAGCTGAGATTTCAGGAAACTCGTAGTTTTTTGGAAGCTTGGCAACCCCTTTCAATGAAAGGGATTCTCGTCAGTCTCTGCTTGGGGCTACTTCAATAGCACACAAACAATAGCGATAGAACTTGGAACTACATTATTGTGCCAAGTTTCAAAGAGCTAGCACAAACCGTGTTTGATTTAGAGTTCCAACTACATGTATCCATATAGGAGAAAACAGAGTGAAACCTAAACATGAAAACGGTTACTGCAAAGGAACGGTTTAACCTAGAAGAACGAAATTTGGTGAGCCAAGTGGGATTCGTGTACTGATCAGTACCTGCAAGTATCATCAAGATTGGGTGAAAAAATGTTTGCTGAGATTTCAGGAAACTCGCAGTTTTTTGGAAGCTTGGCAACCCCTTTCAATGAAAGGGATTCTCGTCAGTCTCTGCTTGGGGCTACTTCAATAGCACACAAACCATAGTGATAGAACTTGGAACTACATTATTGTGCCAAGTTTCAAAGAGCTAGCACAAACCGTGTTTGATTTAGAGTTCCAAATACATGTATCTATATAGGAGAAAACAGAGTGAAACCTAAACATGAAAACGGTTACTGCAAAGGAACGGTTTAACCTAGAAGAACGAAATTTGGTGAGCCAAGTGGGATTCGTGTACTGATCACTACCTGCAAGTATCATCAAGACTGGTTGAAAAAATGTTTGCTGAGATTTCAGGAAACTCGCAGTTTTTTGGAAGCCTCCAACCCCTTTCAATGAAATTGATTCTCGTCAGTCTCTGCTTGGGGCTACTTCAATAGCACAGAAACCATAGCGATAGAACTTGGAACTACATTATTGTGCCAAGTTTCAAAGAGCTAGCAAAAACCGTGTTTGATTTAGAGTTCCAACTACATGTATCCATATAGGAGAAAACAGAGTGAAACCTAAACATGAAAACGGTTACTGCGAAGGAACGGTTTAACCTAGAAGAACGAAATTTGGTGAGCCAAGTGGGATTGGTGTACTGATCTTTAAATAGAAGTATCATCAAGATTGGGTGAAAAAATGTTTGCTGAGATTTCAGGAAACTCGCAGTTTTTTGGAAGCTTGGCAACCCCTTTCAATGAAAGGGATTCTCGTCAGTCTCTGCGTGGGGCTACTTCAATAGCACACAAACCATAGCGATAGAACTTGGAACTACATTATTGTGCCAAGTTTCAAAGAGCTAGCACAAACCGTGTTTGATTTGGAGTTCCAACTACATGTATCCATATTGGAGAAAACAGAGTGAAACCTAAACATGAAAACGGTTACTGCAAAGGAACGGTTTAACCTAGAAGAAAGAAATTTGGTGAGCCAAGTGGGATTCGTGTACTGATCATTAAATGGAAGTATCATCAAGATTGGGTGAAAAAATGTTTGCTGATATTTCAGGAAACTCGTAGTTTTTTGGAAGCTTGGCAACCCCTTTCAATGAAAGGGATTCTCGTCAGTCTCTGCTTGGGGCTACTTCAATAGCACAGAAACCGTAGCGATAGAACTTGGAACTACATTATTGTGCCAAGTTGAAAGAGCTAGCACAAACCGTGTTTGATTTAGAGTTCCAACTACATGTATCTATATAGGAGAAAACAGAGTGAAACCTAAATATGAAAACGATTACTGCAAAGGAACGGTTTAAACTAGAAGAACGAAATTTTGGTAAGCCAAGTGGGATTGGTGTACTGATCATTAAATGGAAGTATCATCAAGATTGGGTGAAAAAATATTTGCTGAGATTTCTGTAAACTCGTAGTTTTTTGGAAGCCTGGCAACCCCATTCAATGAAAGGGATTCTCGTCAGTCTCTGCTTGGGCCTACTTCAATAGCACACAAACCCTAGCGATAGAACTTGAAACTACATTATTGTGCCAAGTTTCAAAGAGCTAGCACAAACCGTGTTTGATTTAGAGTTCCAACTACATGTATCCATATAGGAGAAAACAGAGTGAAACCTAAACATGAAAACGGTTACTGCAAACGAACGGTTTAACATAGAAAAACGAAATTTGGTGAGCCAAGTGGGATTGGTGTACTGATCATTAAATGGAAGTATCATCAAGATTGGGTGAAAAAATATTTGCTGAGATTTGTGTAAACTCGTAGTTTTTTGGAAGCTTGGCAACCCCTTTCAATGAAAGGGATTCTCGTCAGTCTCTGCTTGGGGCTACTTCAATAGCACACAAATCCTAGTGATAGAACTTGAAACTACATTATTGTGCCAAGTTTCAAAGAGCTAGCACAAACCGTGTTTGATTTAGAGTTCCAACTACATGTATCCATATAGGAGAAAACAGAGTGAAACCTAAACATGAAAACGGTTACTGCAAAGGAACGGTTTAACCTAGAAGAACAAAATTTGGTGAGCCAAGTGGGATTCGTGTACTGATCACTACCTGCAAGTATCATCAAGATTGGGTGAAAAATGTTTGCTGATATTTCAGGAAACTCGCAGTTTTTTGGAAGCTTGGCAACCCCTTTCAATGAAAGGGATTCTCGTCAGTCTCTGCTTGGGGGTACTTCAGTAGCACACAAACCATAGCGATAGAACTTGGAACTACATTATTGTGCCAAGTTTCAAAGAGCTAGCACAAACCGTGTTTGATTTAGAGTTCCAACTACATGTATCCATATAGGAGAAAACAGAGTGAAACCTAAACATGAAAACGGTTACTGCAAAGGAACGGTTTAACCTAGAAGAACGAAATTTGGTGAGCCAAGTGGGATTCGTGTACTGATCACTACCTGCAAGTATCATCAAGATTGGGTGAAAAAATGTTTGCTGAGATTTCAGGAAACTCGCAGTTTTTTGGAAGCTTGGCAACCCCTTTCAATGAAAGGGATTCTCGTCAGTCTCTGCGTGGGGCTACTTCAATAGCACACAAACCATAGCGATAGAACTTGGAACTACATTATTGTGCCAAGTTTCAAAGAGCTAGCACAAACCGTGTTTGACTTGGAGTTCCAACTACATGTATCCATATAGGAGAAAACAGAGTGAAACCTAAACATGAAAACGGTTACTGCAAAGGAACGGTTTAACCTAGAAGAAAGAAATTTGGTGAGCCAAGTGGGATTCGTGTACTGATCATTAAATGGAAAGTATCATCAAGATTGGGTGAAAAAATGTTTGCTGATATTTCAGGAAACTCGTAGTTTTTTGGAAGCTTGGCAACCCCTTTCAATGAAAGGGATTCTCGTCAGTCTCTGCTTGGGGCTACTTCAATAGCACAGAAACCGTAGCGATAGAACTTGGAACTACATTATTGTGCCAAGTTTCAAAGAGCTAGCACAAACCGTGTTTGATTTAGAGTTCCAACTACATGTATCTATATAGTTGAAAACAGAGTGAAACCTAAATATGAAAACGATTACTGCAAAGGAACGGTTTTAAACTAGAAGAACGAAATTTGGTAAGCCAAGTGGGATTGGTGTACTGATCATTAAATGGAAGTATCATCAAGATTGGGTGAAAAAATATTTGCTGAGATTTCTGTAAACTCGTAGTTTTTTGGAAGCCTGGCAACCCCATTCAATGAAAGGGATTCTCGTCAGTATCTGCTTGGGCCTACTTCAATAGCACACAAACCCTAGCGATAGAACTTGAAACTACATTATTGTGCCAAGTTTCAAAGAGCTAGCACAAACCGTGTTTGATTTAGAGTTCCAACTACATGTATCCATATAGGAGAAAACAGAGTGAAACCTAAACATGAAAACGGTTACTGCAAACGAACGGTTTAACATAGAAAAACGAAAATTTGGTGAGCCAAGTGGGATTCATGTACTGATCACTACCTGCAAGTATCATCAAGATTGGGTGAAAAAATGTTGCTGAGATTTCAGGAAACTCGCAGTTTTTTCGAAGCTTGGCAACCCCTTTCAATGAAAGGGATTCTCGTCAGTCTCTGGTTGGGGCTACTTCAATAGCACACAAACCATAGCGATAGAACTTGGAACTACATTATTGTGCCAAGTTTCAAAGAGCTAGCACAAACCGTGTTTGATTTAGAGTTCCAACTACATGTATCCATATAGGAGAAAACAGAGTGAAACCTAAACATGAAAACGGTTACTGCAAAGGAACGGTTTTAACCTAGAAGAACGAAATTTGGTGAGCCAAGTGGGATTCGTGTACTGATCACTACCTGCAAGTATCATCAAGATTGGGTGAAAAAATGTTTGCTGAGATTTCAGGAAACTCGCAGTTTTTTGGAAGCTTGGTAACCCCTTTCAATGAAAGGGATTCTCGTCAGTCTCTGCTTGGGGCTACTTCAATAGCACACAAACCATAGCGATAGAACTTGGAACTACATTATTGTGCCAAGTTTCAAAGATCTAGCACAAACCGTGTTTGATTTAGAGTTCCAACTACACGTATCTATATAGGAGAAAACAGAGTGAAACCTAAACATGAAAACGGTTACTGCAAAGGAACGTTTTAACCCTGAAGAACGAAATTTGGTGAGCCAAGTGGGATTGGTGTACTGATCATTAAATGGAAGTATCATCGAGATTGGGTGAAAAATGTTTGCTGAGATTTCAGGAAACTCGTAGTTTTTTTGGAAGCTTGGCAACCCCTTTCAATGAAAGGGATTCTCGTCAGTCTCTGCTTGGGGCTACTTCAATAGCACACAAACCCTAGGGATAGAACTTGGAACTATATTATTGTGCCAAGTTTCAAAGAGCTAGCACAAACCGTGTTTGATTTAGAGTTCCAACTACATGTATCCATATAGGAGAAAACAGAGTGAAACCTAAACATGAAAACGGTTACTGCAAAGGAACGGTTTAACCTAGAAGAACGAAATTTGGTGAGCCAAGTGGGATTGGTGTACTGATCATTAAATGGAAGTATCATCAAGATTGGGTGAAAAAAATGTTTGCTGAGATTTCTCGAAACTCATAGTTTTTTGGAAGCTTGGCAACCCCCTTTCAATGAAAGGGATTCTCGGCAGTCTCTGCTTGGGGCTACTTCAATAGCACACAAACCCTAGCGATAGAACTTGAAACTACATTATTGTGCCAAGTTTCAAAGAGGTAGCACAAACCGTGTTTGATTTAGAGTTCCAACTACATGTATCTATATAGGAGAAAACAGAGTGAAACCTAAATATGAAAACGATTACTGCAAAGGAACGGTTTAACCTAGAAGAACGAAATTTGGTGAGCCAAGTGGGATTGGTGTACTGATCATTAAATGGAAGTATCATCAAGATTGGGTGAAAAAATGTTTGCTGAGATTTCAGGAAACTCGTAGTTTTTTGGAAGCTTGGCAACCCCTTTCAATGAAAGGGATTCTCGTCAGTCTCTGCTTGGGGCTACTTCAATAGCACACAAACCCTAGGGATAGAAATTGGAACTATATTATTGTGCCAAGTTTCAAAAGAGCTAGCACAAACCGTGTTTGATTTAGAGTTCCAACTACATGTATCCATATAGGAGAAAACAGAGTGAAACCTAAACATGAAAACGGTTACTGCAAAGGAACGGTTAAACCTAGAAGAACGAAATTTAGTGAGCCCAGTGTGATTCGTGTACTGATCACAACCTGCAAGTATTATAAAGATTGGGTGAAAAAATGTTAGCTGAGATTTCAGGAAACTCGTAGTTTTTTGGAAGCTTGATAACCCTTTCAATGAAAGTTATTCTCGTCAGTCTCTGCTTGGGCTACTTCAATAGCACACAAACCATAGCCATAGAACTTGGAACTACATTATTGTGCCAAGTTTCAAAGAGCTAGCACAAATCGTGTTTGATTTAGAGTTCCAACTACATGTATCCATATAGGAGAAAACAGAGTGAAACCTAAATATGAAAACGGTTACTTCAAAGGAACGGTTTAACTTAGAAGAACGAAATTTTGTGAGCCAAGTGGGATTCCTGTACTGATCATTAAATGGAAGTATCATCAAGATTGGGTGAAAAAATGTTTGCTGAGATTTCAGGAAACTCATAGTTTTTTGGAAGCTTGGCAACCCCTTTCAATGAAAGGGATTCTCGTCAGTCTCTGCTTGGGGCTACTTCAATAGCACACAAACCATAGCGATAGAACTTAGAACTACATTATTGTGCCAAGTTTCAAAGAGCTAGCACAAACCGTGTTTGATTTAGAGTTCCAACTACATGTATCCATATAGGAGAAAACAGAGTGAAACCTAAACATGAAAACGGTTACTGCAAAGGAACGGTTTAACCTAGAAGAACGAAATTTGGTGTGCCAAGTGGGATTGGTGTACTGATCATTAAATGGAAGTATCATCAAGATTGGGTGAAAATATGTTTGCTGAGATTTCAGGAAACTCGTAGTTTTTTGGAAGCTTGGCAACCCCTTTCAATGAAAGGGATTCTCGTCATTCTCTGCTTGGGGCTACTTCAATAGCACACAAACCATAGCGATAGAACTTGGAACTATATTATTGTGCCAAGTTTCAAAGAGCTAGCACAAATCGTGTTGATTTAGTGTTCCAACTACATGTATCTATATAGGAGAAAACAGAGTGAAACCTAAATATGAAAACGATTACTGCAAAGGAACGTTTTAACCTAGAAGAACGAAATTTGGTGAGCCAAGTGGGATTGGTGTACTGATCATTAAATGGAAGTACCATCAAGATTGGGTGAAAAAATGTCTGCTGAGATTTCAGGAAACTCGCAGTTTTTTGAAGCCTGGCAACCCCTTTCTATGAAAGGGATTCTCGTCAGTCTCTGCTTGGGGGCTACTTCAATAGCACACAAACCATAGCGATAGAACTTGGAACTACATTATTGTGCCAAGTTTCAAAGGGCTAGCACAAACCGTGTTTGATTTAGAGTTCCAACTACATGTATCCATATAGGAGAAAACAGAGTGAAACCTAAACATGAAAACGGTTACTGCAAAGGAACGGTTTAACCTAGAAGAACGAAATTTGGTGAGCCAAGTGGGATTGGTGTACTGATCATTAAATGGAAGTATCATCATGATTGGGAGAAAAAATGTTTGCTGAGATTTCATGAAACTCGTAGTTTTTTGGAAGCTTGGCAACCCCTTTCAATGAAAGGGATTCTCGTCAGTCTCTGCTTGGGGCTACTTCAATAGCACACAAACCATAGCGATAGAACTTGGAACTACATTATTGTGCCAAGTTTCAAAGAGCTACCACAAACCGTGTTTGATTTAGAGTTCCAACTACATGTATCCATATAGGAGAAAACAGAGTGAAACCTAAACATGAAAACGGTTACTGCAAAGGAACGGTTAAACCTAGAAGAACGAAATTTAGTGAGCCAAGTGAGATTCGTGTACTGATCACAACCTGCAAGTATCATCAAGATTGGGTGAAAAAATGTTTGCTGAGATTTCAGGAAACTCGCAGTTTTTTGGAAGCTTGGCAACCCCTTTCAATGAAAGGGATTCTCGTCAGTCTCTGCTTGGGGCTACTTCAATAGCACACAAACCATAGCGATGGAACTTGGAACTACATTATTGTGCCAAGTTTCAAAGAGCTAGCACAAACCGTGTTTGATTTAGAGTTCCAACTACATGTATCCATATAGGAGAAAACAGAGTGAAACCTAAACATGAAAACGGTTACTGCAAAGGAACGGTTTAACCTAGAAGAACGAAATTTGGTTAGCCAAGTGGGATGGGTGTACTGATCATTAAATAGAAGTATCATCAAGATTGGGTGAAAAAATGTTTGCTGAGATTTCAGGAAACTCGTAGTTTTTTGGAAGCTTGGCAACCCCTTTCAATGAAAGGATTCTCGTCAGTCTCTGCTTGGGGCTACTTCAATAGCACACAAACCATAGCGATAGAACTTGGAACTACATTATTGTGCTAAGTTTCAAAGAGCTAGCACAAACCGTGTTTGATTTAGAGTTCCAACTACATGTATCCATATAGGAGAAAACAGAGTGAAACCTAAACATGAAAACGGTTACTGCAAAGGAACGGTTTAACGTAGAAGAACGAAATTTGGTGAGCCAAGTGGGATTGGTGTACTGATCTTTAAATAGAAGTATCATCAAGATTGGGTGAAAAAATGTTTGCTGAGATTTCAGGAAACTCGTAGTTTTTTGGAAGCTTGGCAACCCCTTTCAATGAAAGGGATTCTCGTCAGTCTCTGCTTGGGGCTACTTCAATAGCACACAAACCCTAGGGATAGAACTTGGAACTATATTATTGTGCCAAGTTTCAAAGAGCTAGCACAAACGTGTTTGATTTGGAGTTCCAACTACATGTATCCATATAGGAGAAAACAGAGTGAAACCTAAACATGTAAACGGTTACTGCAAAGGAACGGTTTAACCTAGAAGAACGAAATTTGGTGAGCCAAGTGGGATTGGTGTACTGATCATTAAATGGAAGTATCATCAAGATTGGGTTAAAAAATGTTAGCTGAGATTTCAGGAAACTCGTAGTTTTTTGGAAGCTTGATAACCCCTTTCAATGAAAGGGATTCTCGTCAGTCTCTGCTTCGGGCTACTTCAATAGCACACAAACCATAACGATAGAACTTGGAACTACATTATTGTGCCAAGTTTCAAAGAGCTAGCACAAATCGTGTTTGATTTAGAGTTCCAACTACATGTATCCATATAGGAGAAAACAGAGTGAAACCTAAATATGAAAACGGTTACTGCAAAGGAATGGTTTAACTTAGAAGAACGAAATTTGGTGAGCCAAGTGGGATTCGTGTAGTGATCATTAAATGGAAGTATCATCAAGATTGGGTGAAAAAATGTTTGCTGAGATTTCAGGAAACTCGTAGTTTTTTGGAAGCTTGGCAACCCCTTTCAATGAAAGGGATTCTCGTCAGTCTCTGCTTGGGGCTACTTCAATAGCACACAAACCATAGCGATAGAACTTGGAACTACATTATTGTGCCAAGTTTCAAAGAGCTAGCACAAACCGTGTTTGATTTAGAGTTCCAACTACATGTATCCATATAGGAGAAAACAGAGTGAAACCTAAACATGAAAACGGTTACTGCAAAGGAACGGTTTAACCTAGAAGAACGAAATTTGGTGTGCCAAGTGGGATTGGTGTACTGATCATTAAATGGAAGTATCATCAAGATTGGGTGAAAAAATGTTTGCTGAGATTTCAGGAAACTCGTAGTTTTTTGGAAGCTTGGCAACCCCTTTCAATGAAAGGGATTCTCGTCATTCTCTGCTTGGGGCTACTTCAATAGCACACAAACCATAGCGATAGAACTTGGAACTATATTATTGTGCCAAGTTTCAAAGAGCTAGCAAAAATCGTGTTTGATTTAGAGTTCCAACTACATGTATCTATATAGGAGAAAACAGAGTGAAACCTAAATATGAAAACGATTACTGCAAAGGAACGGTTTAACCTAGAAGAACGAAATTTGGTGAGCCAAGTGGGATTGGTGTACTGATCATTAAATGGAAGTATCATCAAGATTGGGTGAAAAAATGTCTGCTGAGATTTCAGGAAACTCGCAGTTTTTTGAAGCCTGGCAACCCCTTTCTATGAAAGGGATTCTCGTCAGTCTCTGCTTGGGGCTACTTCAATAGCACACAAACCATAGCGATAGAACTTGGAACTACATTATTGTGCCAAGTTTCAAAGAGCTAGCACAAACCGTGTTTGATTTAGAGTTCCAACTACATGTATCCATATAGGAGAAAACAGAGTGAAACCTAAACATGAAAACGGTTACTGCAAAGGAACGGTTTAACCTAGAAGAACGAAATTTGGTGAGCCAAGTGGGATTGGTGTACTGATCATTAAATGGAAGTATCATCAAGATTGGGTGAAAAAATGTTTGCTGAGATTTCAGGAAACTCGTAGTTTTTTGGAAGCTTGGCAACCCCTTTCAATGAAAGGGATTCTCGTCATTCTCTGCTTGGGGCTACTTCAATAGCACACAAACCATAGCGATCGAACTTGGAACTAAATTATTGTGCCAAGTTTCAAAGAGCTACCACAAACCGTGTTTGATTTAGAGTTCCAACTACATGTATCCATATAGGAGAAAACAGAGTGAAACCTAAACATGAAAACGGTTACTGCAAAGGAACGGTTAAACCTAGAAGAACGAAATTTAGTGAGCCAAGTGAGATTCGTGTACTGATCACAACCTGCAAGTATCATAAAGATTGGGTGAAAAAATGTTTGCTGAGATTTCAGGAAACTCGCAGTTTTTTGGAAGCTTGGCAACCACTTTCAATGAAAGGGATTCTCGTCAGTCTCCGCTTGGGGCTACTTCAATAGCACACAAACCATAGCGATAGAACTTGGAACTACATTATTGTGCCAAGTTTCAAAGAGCTAGCACAAACCGTGTTTGATTTAGAGTTCCAACTACATGTATCCATATAGGAGAAAACAGTGTGAAACCTAAACATGAAAACGGTTACTGCAAAGGAACGGTTTAACCTAGAAGAACGAAATTTGGTGAGCCAAGTGGGATGGGTGTACTGATCATTAAATAGAAGTATCATCAAGATTGGGTGAAAAAATGTTTGCTGAGATTTCAGGAAACTCGTAGTTTTTTGGAAGCTTGGCAACCCCTTTCAATGAAAGGATTCTCGTCAGTCTCTGCTTGGGGCTACTTCAATAGCACACAAACCATAGCGATAGAACTTGGAACTACATTATTGTGCTTAGTTTCAAAGAGCTAGCACAAACCGTGTTTGATTTAGAGTTCCAACTACATGTATCCATATAGGAGAAAACAGAGTGAAACCTAAACATGAAAACGGTTACTGCAAAGGAACGGTTTAACGTAGAAGAACGAAATTTGGTGAGCCAAGTGGGATTGGTGTACTGATCTTTAAATAGAAGTATCATCAAGATTGGGTGAAAAAATGTTTGCTGAGATTTCAGAAACTCGTAGATTTTTGGAAGCTTGGCAACCCCTTTCAATGAAAGGGATTCTCGTCAGTCTCTGCTTGGGGCTACTTCAATAGCACACAAACCATAGCGATAGAACTTGGAACTACATTATTGTGCCAAGTTTCAAAGAGCTAGCACAAAACCGTTTTTGATTTAGAGTTCCAACTACATGTATCCATATAGGAGAAAACAGAGTGAACCTAAACATGAAAACGGTTACTGCAAAGGAACGGTTTAACCTAGAAGAATGAAATTTGGTGAGCCAAGTGGGATTCGT
>NW_027552891.1:0-52941 GCF_045843805.1 Urocitellus parryii
TTACTGCAAAGGAACGGTTTAACCTAGAAGAACGAAATTTGGTGAGCCAAGTGGGATTCGTGTACTGATCACTACCTGCAAGTATGATCAAGATTGGGTGAAAAAATGTTTGCTGAGATTTCAGGAAACTCGTAGTTTTTTGGAAGCTTGGCAACCCCTTTCAATGAAAGGGATTCTCGTCAGTCTCTGCTTGGGGCTACTTCAATAGCACACAAACCATAGCGATAGAACTTGGAACTACATTATTGTGCCAAGTTTCAAAGATCTAGCACAAACCGTGTTTGATTTAGAGTTCCAACTACATGTATCCATATAGGAGAAAACAGAGTGAAACCTAAACATGAAAACGGTTACTGCAAAGGAACGGTTTAACCTAGAAGAACGAAATTTGGTGAGCCAAGTGGGATTCGTGTACTGATCACTACCTGCAAGTATCATCAAGATTGGGTGAAAAAATGTTTGCTGAGATTTCAGGAAACTCGCAGTTTTTTGGAAGCTTGGCAACCCCTTTCAATGAAAGGGATTCTCGTCAGTCTCTGCTTGGGGCTACTTCAATAGCACACAAACCATAGCGATAGAACTTGGAACTACATTATTGTGCCAAGTTTCAAAGAGCTAGCACAAACCGTGTTTGATTTAGAGTTCCAACTACATGTATCCATATAGGAGAAAACAGAGTGAAACCTAAACATGAAAACGGTTACTGCAAAGGAACGGTTTAACCTAGAAGAACGAAATTTGGTGAGCCAAGTGGGATTTGTGTACTGATCACTACCTACAAGTATCATCAAGATTGGGTGAAAAAATGTTTGCTGAGATTTCAGGAAACTCGCAGTTTTTTGGAAGCCTCCAACCCCTTTCAATGAAAGGGATTCTCGTCAGTCTCTTCTTGGGGCTACTTCAATAGCACACTAACCATAGCGATAGAACTTGGAACTACATTATTGTGCCAAGTTTCAAAGAGCTAGCACAAACCGTGTTTGATTTAGAGTTCCAACTACTTGTATCTATATAGGAGAAAACAGAGTGAAACCTAAATATGAAAACGATTACTGCAAAGGATCAGTTTAACATAGAAGAAAGAAATTTGGTGAGTCAAGTGGGATTGGTGTACTGATCATTAAATGGAAGTATCATCAAGATTGGGTGAAAAAATGTTTGCTGAGATTTCTGGAAACTCGCAGTTTTTTGGAAGCTTGGCAACCCCTTTCAATGAAAGGGATTCTCGTAAGTCTCTGCTTGGGGCTACTTCAATAGCACACAAACCATAGCGATAGAACTTGGAACTACATTATTGTGCCAAGTTTCAAAGAGCTAGCACAAACCGTGTTTGATTTAGAGTTCCAACACATGTATCCATATAGGAGAAAACAGAGTGAAACCTAAACATGAAAATGGTTACTGCAAAGGAACGGTTTAACCTAGAAGAACGAAATTTGGTGAGCCAAGTGGGATTGGTGTACTGATCATTAAATGGAAGTATCATCAAGACTGGGTGAAAAAATGTTTGCTGAGATTTCTGGAAACTCGTAGTTTTTGGAAGCTTGGCAACCCCTTTCAATGAAAGGGATTTCTCGTCAGTCTCTGCTTGGGGCTACTTCAAATAGCACACAATCCCTAGTGATAGAACTTGAAACTACATTATTGTGCCAAGTTTCAAAGAGCTAGCAAAAACCGTGTTTGATTTAGAGTTCCAAATGCATGTATCTATATAGGAGAAAACAGAGTGAAACCTAAATATGAAAACGATTACTGCAAAGGAACGGTTTAACCTAGAAGAACGAAATTTGGTGAGCCAAGTGGGATTCGTGTACTGATCAGTACCTGCAAGTATCATCAAGATTGGGTGAAAAAATATTAGCTGAGATTTCAGGAAACTCGTAGTTTTTTGGAAGCTTGGTAACCCCTTTCAATGAAAGGGGTTCTCGTCAGTCTCTGCTTGGGGCTACTTCAATAGCACACAAACCATAGTGATAGAACTTGGAACTACATTATTGTGCCAAGTTTCAAAGAGCTAGCACAAACCGTGTTTGATTTAGAGTTCCAACTACATGTATCCATATAGGAGAAAACAGAGTGAAACCTAAACATGAAAACGGTTACTGCAAAGGAACGGTTTAACCTAGAAGAACGAAATTTGGTGAGCCAAGTGGGATTGGTGTACTGATCATTAAATGGAAGTATCATCAAGACTGGGTGAAAAAATGTTTGCTGAGATTTCAGGAAACTCGCAGTTTTTTGGAAGCCTGGCAACCCCTTTCTATGAAAGGGATTCTCGTCAGTCTCTGCTTGGGGCTACTTCAATAGCACACAAACCATAGCGATAGAACTTGGAACTACATTATTGTGCCAAGTTTCAAAGAGCTAGCACAAACCGTGTTTGATTTAGCGTTCCAACTACATGTATCCATATAGGAGAAAACAGAGTGAAACCTAAACATGAAAACGGTTACTGCAAAGGAACGGTATAACCTAGAAGAACGAAATTTGGTGAGCCAAGTGGGATTCGTGTACTGATCAGTACCTGCAAGTATCATCAAGATTGGGTGAAAAAATGTTTGCTGAGATTTCAGGAAACTCGCAGTTTTTTGGAAGCTTGGCAACCCCTTTCAATGAAAGGGATTCTCGTCAGTCTCTGCTTGGGGCTACTTCAATAGAACACAAACCATAGCGATAGAACTTGGAACTACATTATTGTGCCAAGTTTCAAAGAGCTAGCACAAACCGTGTTTGATTTAGAGTTCCAAATGCATGTATCTATATAGGAGAAAACAGAGTGAAACCTAAATATGAAAACGGTTACTGCAAAGGAAAGGTTTAACCTAGAAGAACAAAATTTGGTGAGCCAAGTGGGATTGGTGTACTGATCATTAAATGGAAGTATCATCAAGATTGGGTGAAAAAATGTTTGCTGAGATTTCTGGAAACTCGTAGTTTTTTGGAAGCTTGGCAACCCCTTTCAATGAAAGGGATTCTCGTCAGTCTCTGCTTGGGGCTACTTCAATAGCACACAAACCGTAGCGATAGAACTTGGAACTACATTATTGTGCCAAGTTTCAAAGAGCTAGCACAAACCGTGTTTGATTTAGAGTTCCAAATACATGTATCTATATAGGAGAAAACAGAGTGAAACCTAAATATGAAAACGATTACTGCAAAGGAACGGTTTAACATAGAAGAAAGAAATTTGGTGAGTCCAGTGGGATTGGTGTACTGATCATTAAATGGAAGTATCATCAAGATTGGGTGAAAAAATGTTAGCTGAGATTTCAGGAATCTCGTAGTTTTTTGGAAGCTTGGCAACCCCTTTCAATGAAAGGGATTCTCGTCAGTCTCTGCTTGGGGCTACTTCAATAGCACAGAAACCATAGCGATAGAACTTGGAACTACATTATTGTGCCAAGTTTCAAAGAGCTAGCACAAACCGTGTTTGATTTAGAGTTCCAACTACATGTATCCATATAGGAGAAAACAGAGTGAAACCTAAACATGAAAACGGTTACTGCAAAGGAACGGTTTAACCTAGAAGAACGAAATTTGGTGAGCCAAGTGGGATTCGTGTACTGATCACTACCTGCAAGTATCATCAAGATTGGGTGAAAAAATGTTTGCTGAGATTTCAGGAACCTCACAGTTTTTTGGAAGCTTGGCAACCCCTTTCAATGAAAGGGATTCTCGTCAGTCTCTGCTTGGGGCTACTTCAATAGCACACAAACCATAGCGATAGAAAATGGAACTACATTATTGTGCCAAGTTTCAAAGAGCTAGCACAAACCGTGTTTGATTTAGAGTTCCAACTACATGTATCTATATAGGAGAAAACAGAGTGAAACCTAAACATGAAAACGGTTACTGCAAAGGAACGTTTTAACCTAGAAGAACGAAATTTGGTGAGCCAAGTGGGATTGGTGTACTGATCATTAAATGGAAGTATCATCAAGACTGGGTGAAAAAATGTTTGCTGAGATTTCAGGAAACTCGCAGTTTTTTGAAGCCTGGCAACCCCTTTCTATGAAAGGGATTCTCGTCAGTCTCTGCTGGGGGCTACTTCAATAGCACAAAAACCATAGCAATAGAACTTGAAACTACATTATTGTGCCAAGTTTCAAAGAGCTAGCACAAACCGTGTTTGATTTAGAGTTCCAAATGCATGTATCTATATAGGAGAAAACAGAGTGAAACCTAAATATGAAAACGATTACTGCAAAGGAACGGTTTAACATAGAAGAACGAAATTTGGTGAGTCAAGTGGGATTGCTGTACTGATCATTAAATGGAAGTATCATCAAGATTGGGTGAAAAAATGTTAGCTGAGATTTGAGGAAACTCGTAGTTTTTTGGAAGCTTGGCAACCCCTTTCAATGAAAGGGATTCTCGTCAGTCTCTGCTTGGGGCTACTTCAATAGCAAACAAACCATAGCGATAGAACTTGGAACTACATTATTGTGCCAAGTTTCAAAGAGCTAGCACAAACCGTGTTTGATTTAGAGTTCCAACTACATGTATCCATATAGGAGAAAACAGAGTGAAACCTAAATATGAAAACGATTACTGCAAAGGAACGGTTTAACATAGAAGAAAGAAATTTGGTGAGTCAAGTGGGATTGGTGTACTGATCATTAAATGGAAGTATCATCAAGATTGGGTGAAAAAATGTTAGCTGAGATTTCAGGAAACTCGTAGATTTTGGAAGCTTGGCATCCCATTTCAATGAAAGGGATTCTCGTCAGTCTCTGCTTGGGGCTACTTCAATAGCACACAAACCATAGCGATAGAACTTTTAACTACATTATTGTGCCAAGTTTCAAAGAGCTAGCACAAACCGTGTTTGATTTAGAGTTCCAACTACATGTATCCATATAGGAGAAAACAGAGTGAAACCTAAACATGAAAACGGTTACTGCAAAGGAACGGTTTAACCTAGAAGAACGAAATTTGGTGAGCCAAGTGGGATTCGTGTACTGATCACTACCTGCAAGTATGATCAAGATTGGGTGAAAAAATGTTTGCTGAGATTTCAGGAAACTCGTAGTTTTTTGGAAGCTTGGCAACCCCTTTCAATGAAAGGGATTCTCGTCAGTCTCTGCTTGGGGCTACTTCAATAGCACACAAACCATAGCGATAGAACTTGGAACTACATTATTGTGCCAAGTTTCAAAGATCTAGCACAAACCGTGTTTGATTTAGAGTTCCAACTACATGTATCCATATAGGAGAAAACAGAGTGAAACCTAAACATGAAAACGGTTACTGCAAAGGAACGGTTTAACCTAGAAGAACGAAATTTGGTGAGCCAAGTGGGATTCGTGTACTGATCACTACCTGCAAGTATCATCAAGATTGGGTGAAAAAATGTTTGCTGAGATTTCAGGAAACTCGCAGTTTTTTGGAAGCTTGGCAACCCCTTTCAATGAAAGGGATTCTCGTCAGTCTCTGCTTGGGGCTACTTCAATAGCACACAAACCATAGCGATAGAACTTGGAACTACATTATTGTGCCAAGTTTCAAAGAGCTAGCACAAACCGTGTTTGATTTAGAGTTCCAACTACATGTATCCATATAGGAGAAAACAGAGTGAAACCTAAACATGAAAACGGTTACTGCAAAGGAACGGTTTAACCTAGAAGAACGAAATTTGGTGAGCCAAGTGGGATTTGTGTACTGATCACTACCTACAAGTATCATCAAGATTGGGTGAAAAAATGTTTGCTGAGATTTCAGGAAACTCGCAGTTTTTTGGAAGCCTCCAACCCCTTTCAATGAAAGGGATTCTCGTCAGTCTCTTCTTGGGGCTACTTCAATAGCACACTAACCATAGCGATAGAACTTGGAACTACATTATTGTGCCAAGTTTCAAAGAGCTAGCACAAACCGTGTTTGATTTAGAGTTCCAACTACTTGTATCTATATAGGAGAAAACAGAGTGAAACCTAAATATGAAAACGATTACTGCAAAGGATCAGTTTAACATAGAAGAAAGAAATTTGGTGAGTCAAGTGGGATTGGTGTACTGATCATTAAATGGAAGTATCATCAAGATTGGGTGAAAAAATGTTTGCTGAGATTTCTGGAAACTCGCAGTTTTTTGGAAGCTTGGCAACCCCTTTCAATGAAAGGGATTCTCGTAAGTCTCTGCTTGGGGCTACTTCAATAGCACACAAACCATAGCGATAGAACTTGGAACTACATTATTGTGCCAAGTTTCAAAGAGCTAGCACAAACCGTGTTTGATTTAGAGTTCCAACACATGTATCCATATAGGAGAAAACAGAGTGAAACCTAAACATGAAAATGGTTACTGCAAAGGAACGGTTTAACCTAGAAGAACGAAATTTGGTGAGCCAAGTGGGATTGGTGTACTGATCATTAAATGGAAGTATCATCAAGACTGGGTGAAAAAATGTTTGCTGAGATTTCTGGAAACTCGTAGTTTTTTGGAAGCTTGGCAACCCCTTTCAATGAAAGGGATTCTCGTCAGTCTCTGCTTGGGGCTACTTCAATAGCACACAATCCCTAGTGATAGAACTTGAAACTACATTATTGTGCCAAGTTTCAAAGAGCTAGCAAAAACCGTGTTTGATTTAGAGTTCCAAATGCATGTATCTATATAGGAGAAAACAGAGTGAAACCTAAATATGAAAACGATTACTGCAAAGGAACGGTTTAACCTAGAAGAACGAAATTTGGTGAGCCAAGTGGGATTCGTGTACTGATCAGTACCTGCAAGTATCATCAAGATTGGGTGAAAAAATATTAGCTGAGATTTCAGGAAACTCGTAGTTTTTTGGAAGCTTGGTAACCCCTTTCAATGAAAGGGGTTCTCGTCAGTCTCTGCTTGGGGCTACTTCAATAGCACACAAACCATAGTGATAGAACTTGGAACTACATTATTGTGCCAAGTTTCAAAGAGCTAGCACAAACCGTGTTTGATTTAGAGTTCCAACACATGTATCCATATAGGAGAAAACAGAGTGAAACCTAAACATGAAAATGGTTACTGCAAAGGAACGGTTTAACCTAGAAGAACGAAATTTGGTGAGCCAAGTGTTATTCGTGTACTGATCACTACCTGCAAGTATCATCAAGATTGGGTGAAAAAATATTTGCTGAGATTTCAGGAAACTCGCAGTTTTTTGGAAGCTTGGCAACCCCTTTCAATGAAAGGGATTCTCGTCAGTCTCTGCTTGGGGCTACTTCAATAGCACACAAACCATAGCGATAGAACTTGGAACTACATTATTGTGCCAAGTTTCAAAGAGCTAGCACAAACCGTGTTTGATTTAGAGTTCCAACTACACGTATCCATATAGGAGAAAACAGAGTGAAACCTAAACATGAAAACGGTTACTGCAAAGGAACGGTTTAATCTAGAAGAACGAAATTTGGTGAGCCAAGTGGGATTGGTGTACTGATAATTAAATGGAAGTATCATCAAGAATGGGTGAAAAAATGTTTGCTGAGATTTCAGAAAACTCGCAGTTTTTTGATGCCTGGCAACCCCTTTCTATGAAAGGGATTCTCGTCAGTCTCTGCTTGGGGCTACTTCAATAGCACACAAACCATAGCGATAGAACTTGGAACTACATTATTGTGCCAAGTTTCAAAGAGCTAGCACAAACCGTGTTTGATTTAGAGTTCCAACTACATGTATCCATATAGGAGAAAACAGAGTGAAACCTAAACATGAAAACGGTTACTGCAAAGGAACGGTTTAACCTAGAAGAATGAAATTTGGTGAGCCAAGTGGGATTGGTGTACTGACCATTAAATGGAAGTATCATCAAGTTTGGGTGAAAAAATGTTTGCTGAGATTTCGGGAAACTCGTAGTTTTTTGGAAGCTTGACAATCCCTTTCAATGAAAGGGATTCTCGTCAGTCTCTGCTTGGGGCTACTTCAATAGCACACAAATCATAGCGATAGAAATTGGAACTATATTACTGTGCCAAGTTTCAAAGAGCTAGCACAAACCGTGTTTTGATTTAGAGTTCCAACTACATGTATCCATATAGGAGAAAACAGAGTGAAACCTAAACATGAAAATGGTTACTGCAAAGGAACGGTTTAACCTAGAAGAACGAAATTTGGTGAGCCAAGTGGGATTCGTGTACTGATCAGTACCTGCAAGTATCATCAAGATTGGGTGAAAAAATGTTTGCTGAGATTTCAGGAAACTCGCAGTTTCTTGGAAGCCTGGCAACCCCTTTCAATTAAAGGGATTCTCGTCAGTCTCTGCTTGGGGCTACTTCAATAGCACACAAACCATAGCGATAGAACTTGGAACTACATTATTGTGCCAAGTTTCAAAGAGCTAGCACAAACCGTGTTTGATTTAGAGTTCCAACTACATGTATCCATATAGGAGAAAACAGAGTGAAACCTAAACATGAAAACGGTTACTGCAAAGGAACGGTTTAACCTAGAAGAACGAAATTTGGTGAGCCAAGTGGGATTTGTGTACTGATCATTAAATGGAAGTATCATCAAGATTGGGTGAAAAAGTATTTGCTGAGATTTCAGGAAACTCGTAGTTTTTTGGAAGCTTGGCAACCCCATTCAATGAAAGTGATTCTCGTCAGTCTCTGCTTGGGGCTACTTCAATAGCACACAAACCATAGCGATAGAACTTGGAACTACATTATTGTGCCAAGTTTCAAAGAGCTAGCAAAAACCGTGTTTGATTTAGAGTTCCAAATACATGTATCCATATAGGAGAAAACAGAGTGAAACCTAAACATGAAAACGGTTACTTCAAAGGAACGGTTTAACCTAGAAGAATGAAATTTGGTGAGCCAAGTGGGATTGGTGTACTGACCATTAAATGGAAGTATCATCAAGATTGGGTGAAAAAATGTTTGCTGAGATTTCGGGAAACTCGTAGTTTTTTGGAAGCTTGACAATCCCTTTCAATGAAAGGGATTCTCGTCAGTCTCTGCTTGGGGCTACTTCAATAGCACACAAATCATAGCGATAGAAATTGGAACTATATTATTGTGCCAAGTTTCAAAGAGCTAGCACAAACCGTGTTTGATTTAGAGTTCCAACTACATGTATCCATATAGGAGAAAACAGAGTGAAACCTAAACATGAAAACGGTTACTGCAAAGGAACGGTTTAACCTAGAAGAACGAAATTTGGTGAGCCAAGTGGGATTGGTATACTGATCATTAAATGGAAGTATCATCAAGATTGGGTGAAAAATGTTTGCTGAGATTTCTGGAAACTCGTAGTTTTTTGGAAGCTTGGCAACCCCTTTCAATGTAGGGGATTCTCGTCAGTCTCTGCTTGGGGCTACTTCAATAGCACACAAACCCTAGCGATAGAACTTGAAACTACATTATTGTGCCAAGTTTCAAAGAGCTAGCACAAACCGTGTTTGATTTAGAGTTCCAAATACATGTATCTACATAGGAGAAAACAGAGTGAAACCTAAATATGAAAACAGTTACTGCAAAGAAACGGTTTAACCTAGAAGAACGAAATTTGGTGAGCCAAGTGGGATTGGTGTACTGATCATTAAATGGAATTATCATCAAGACTTGGTGAAAAAATGTTTGCTGAGATTTCAGGAAACTCGCAGTTTTTTGGAAGCCTGGCAACCCCTTTCCATCATAGGGATTCTCGTCAGTCTCTGCTTGGGGCTACTTCAATAGCACACAAACCATAGCGATAGAACTTGGAACTACATTATTGTGCCAAGTTTCAAAGAGCTAGCACAAACCGTGTTTGATTTAGAGTTCCAACTACATGTATCCATATAGGAGAAAACAGAGTGAAACCTAAACATGAAAACGGTTACTGCAAAGGAACGGTTTAACCTAGAAGAATGAAATTTGGTGAGCCAAGTGGGATTCGTGTACTGATCAGTACCTGCAAGTATCATCAAGATTGGGTGAAAAAATGTTTGCTGAGATTTCAGGAACCTCACAGTTTTTTGGAAGCTTGGCAACCCCTTTCAATGAAAGGGATTCTCGTCAGTCTCTGCTTGGGGCTACTTCAATAGCACACAAACCATAGCGATAGAACTTGGAACTACATTATTGTTCCAAGTTTCAAAGAGCTAGCACAAACCGTGTTTGATTTAGAGTTCCAACTACATGTATCCATATAGGAGAAAACAGAGTGAAACCTAAACATGAAAACGGTTACTGCAAAGGAACGGTTTAACCTAGAAGAACGAAATTTGGTGAGCCAAGTGGGATTGGTGTACTGATCATTAAATGGAAGTATCATCAAGATGGGGTGAAAAAATGTTTGCTGAGATTTCAGGAAACTCGCAGTTTTTTGGAAGCCTCCAACCCCTTTCAATGAAAGGGATTCTCGTCAGTCTCTGTTTGGGGCTACTTCAATAGCACACAAACCATAGCGATAGAACTTGGAACTACATTATTGTGCCAAGTTTCAAAGAGCTAGCACAAACCGTGTTTGATTTAGAGTTCCAAATACATGTATCTATATAGGAGAAAACAGAGTGAAACCTAAACATGAAAACGGTTACTGCAAAGGAACGTTTTAACCTAGAAGAACGAAATTTGGTGAGCCAAGTGGGATTGGTGTACTGATCATTAAATGGAAGTATCATCAAGACTGGGTGAAAAAATGTTTGCTGAGATTTCAGGAAACTCGCAGTTTTTTGAAGCCTGGCAACCCCTTTCTATGAAAGGGATTCTCGTCAGTCTCTGCTTGGGGCTACTTCAATAGCACACAAACCATAGCAATAGAACTTGAAACTACATTATTGTGCCAAGTTTCAAAGAGCTAGCACAAACCGTGTTTGATTTAGAGTTCCAAATGCATGTATCTATATAGGAGAAAACAGAGTGAAACCTAAATATGAAAACGATTACTGCAAAGGAACGGTTTAACATAGAAGAACGAAATTTGGTGAGCCAAGTGGGATTCGTGTACTGATCAGTACCTGCAAGTATCATCAAGATTGGGTGAAAAAATGTTTGCTGAGATTTCAGGAAACTCGCAGTTTTTTGGAAGCTTGGCAACCCCTTTCAATGAAAGGGATTCTCGTCAGTCTCTGCTTGGGGCTACTTCAATAGCACACAAACCATAGCGATAGAACTTGGAACTACATTATTGTTCCAAGTTTCAAAGAGCTAGCACAAACCGTGTTTGATTTAGAGTTCCAACTACATGTGTCCATATAGGAGAAAACAGAGTGAAACCTAAACATGAAAACGGTTACTGCAAAGGAACGGTTTAACCTAGAAGAACGAAATTTGGTGAGCCAAGTGGGATTGGTGTACTGATCATTAAATGGAAGTATCATCAAGATGGGGTGAAAAAATGTTTGCTGAGATTTCAGGAAACTCGCAGTTTTTTGGAAGCCTCCAACCCCTTTCAATGAAAGGGATTCTCGTCAGTCTCTGTTTGGGGCTACTTCAATAGCACACAAACCATAGCGATAGAACTTGGAACTACATTATTGTGCCAAGTTTCAAAGAGCTAGCACAAACCGTGTTTGATTTAGAGTTCCAAATACATGTATCTATATAGGAGAAAACAGAGTGAAACCTAAACATGAAAACGGTTACTGCAAAGGAACGTTTTAACCTAGAAGAACGAAATTTGGTGAGCCAAGTGGGATTGGTGTACTGATCATTAAATGGAAGTATCATCAAGACTGGGTGAAAAAATGTTTGCTGAGATTTCAGGAAACTCGCAGTTTTTTGAAGCCTGGCAACCCCTTTCTATGAAAGGGATTCTCGTCAGTCTCTGCTTGGGGCTACTTCAATAGCACACAAACCATAGCAATAGAACTTGAAACTACATTATTGTGCCAAGTTTCAAAGAGCTAGCACAAACCGTGTTTGATTTAGAGTTCCAAATGCATGTATCTATATAGGAGAAAACAGAGTGAAACCTAAATATGAAAACGATTACTGCAAAGGAACGGTTTAACATAGAAGAACGAAATTTGGTGAGTCAAGTGGGATTGCTGTACTGATCATTAAATGGAAGTATCATCAAGATTGGGTGAAAAAATGTTAGCTGAGATTTCAGGAAACTCGTTGTTTTTTGGAAGCTTGGCAACCCCTTTCAATATAAGGGATTCTCGTCCGTCTCTGCTTGGGGCTACTTCAATAGCACACAAACCATAGCGATAGAACTTGGAACTACATTATTGTGCCAAGTTTCAAAGAGCTAGCACAAACCGTGTTTGATTTAGAGTTCCAACTACATGTATCCATATAGGAGAAAACAGAGTGAAACCTAAACATGAAAATGGTTACTGCAAAGGAACCGTTTAACCTAGAAGAACGAAATTTGGTGAGCCAAGGTCGATTGGTGTACTGATCATTAAATGGAAGTATCATCAAGATTGGGTGAAAAAATGTTAGCTGAGATTTCAGGAAACTCGTAGTTTTTTTGGAAGCTTGGCAACCCCTTTCAATGAAAGAGATTCTCGTCAGTCTCTGCTTGGGGCTACTTCAATAGCACACAAACCATAGCGATAGAACTTGGAACTACATTATTGTGCCAAGTTTCAAAGAGCTAGCACAAACCGTGTTTGATTTAGAGTTCCAACTACATGTATCCATATAGGAGAAAACAGAGTGAAACCTAAAATTGAAAACGGTTACTGCAAAGGAACGGTTTAACCTAGAAGAACGAAATTTGGTGAGCCAAGTGGGATTTGTGTACTGATCATTAAATGGAAGTATCATCAAGATTGGGTGAAAAAATGTTTGCTGAGATTTCTGGAAACTCGTAGTTTTTTGGAAGCTTGGCAAACCCTTTCAATGAAAGGGATTATCGTCAGTCTCTGCTTGGGGCTACTTCAATAGCACACAAACCATAGCGATAGAACTTGGAACTATATTATTGTGCCAAGTTTCAAAGAGCTAGCACAAACCGTGGTTGATTTAGATTTCCAACTACATGTATCCATATAGGAGAAAACAGAGTGAAACCTAAACATGAAAACGGTTACTGCAAAGGAACGGTTTAACCTAGAAGAACGAAATTTGGTGAGCCAAGTGGTATTGGTGTACTGATCATTAAATGGAAGTATCATCAAGATTGGGTGAAAAAATGTTTGATGAGATTTCTGGAAACTCGTAGTTTTTGGAAGCTTGGCAACCCCTTTCAATGAATGGGATTCTAGTCAGTCTCTGCTTGGGGCTACTTCAATAGAACACAAACCCTAGCGATAGAACTTGAAACTACATTATTGTGCCAAGTTTCAAAGAGCTAGCACAAACCGTGTTTGATTTAGAGTTCCAAATACATGTATCTATATAGGAGAAAACAGAGTGAAACCTAAATATGAAAACGATTACTGCAAAGGAACGGTTTAACATAGAAGAAAGAAATTTGGTGAGTCAAGTGGGATTGGTGTACTGATCACTAAATGGAAGTATCATCAAGATTGGGTGAAAAAATATTAGCTGAGATTTCAGGAAGCTCGTAGTTTTTTGGAAGCTTGGCAACCCCTTTCAATGAAAGGGATTCTCGTAAGTCTCTGCTTGGGGCTACTTCAATAGCACACAAACCATAGCGATAGAACTTGGAACTACATTATTGTGCCAAGTTTCAAAGAGCTAGCACAAACCGTGTTTGATTTAGAGTTCCAACACATGTATCCATATAGGAGAAAAACAGAGTGAAACCTAAACATGAAAATGGTTACTGCAAAGGAACGGTTTAACCTAGAAGAACGAAATTTGGTGAGCCAAGTGGGATTCGTGTACTGATCAGTACCTGCAAGTATCATCAAGATTGGGTGAAAAAATGTTTGCTGAGATTTCAGGAAACTCGCAGTTTTTTGGAAGACTGGCAACCCCTTTCATTGAAAGGGATTCTCGTCAGTCTCTGCTTGGGGCTACTTCAATAGCACACAAACCATAGCGATAGAACTTGGAACTACATTATTGTGCCAAGTTTCAAAGAGCTAGCACAAACCGTGTTTGATTTAGAGTTCCAACTACATGTATCCATATAGGAGAAAACAGAGTGAAACCTAAACATGAAAACGGTTACTGCAAAGGAACGGTTTAACCTAGAAGAATGAAATTTGGTGAGCCAAGTGGGATTGGTGTACTGACCATGAAATGGAAGTATCATCAAGATTGGGTGAAAAAATGTTTGCTGAGATTTCGGGAAACTCGTAGTTTTTTGGAAGCTTGACAATCCCTTTCAATGAAAGGGATTCTCGTCAGTCTCTGCTTGGGGCTACTTCAATAGCACACAAATCATAGCGATAGAAATTGGAACTATATTATTGTGCCAAGTTTCAAAGAGCTAGCACAAACCGTGTTTGATTTAGAGTTCCAACTACATGTATCCATATAGGAGAAAACAGAGTGAAACCTAAACATGAAAACGATTACTGCAAAGGAATGGTTTAACCTAGAAGAACGAAATTTGGTGAGCCAAGTGGGATTGGTGTACTGATCATTAAATGGAAGTATCATCAAGATTGGGTGAAAAAATGTTTGCTGAGATTTCTGGAAACTCGTAGTTTTTTGGAAGCTTGGCAACCCCTTTCAATGAAAGGGATTCTCGTCAGTCTCTGCTTGGGGCTACTTCAATAGCACACAAACCCTAGCGATAGAACTTGAAACTACATTATTGTGCCAAGTTTCAAAGAGCTAGCACAAACCGTGTTTGATTTAGAGTTCCAAATACATGTATCTACATAGGAGAAAACAGAGTGAAACCTAAATATGAAAACAGTTACTGCAAAGAAACGGTTTAACCTAGAAGAACGAAATTTGGTGAGCCAAGTGGGATTGGTGTACTGATCATTAAATGGAATTATCATCAAGACTGGGTGAAAAAATGTTTGCTGAGATTTCAGGAAACTCGCAGTTTTTTGGAAGCCTGGCAACCCCTTTCTATGATAGGGATTCTCGTCAGTCTCTGCTTGGGGCTACTTCAATAGCACACAAACCATAGCGATAGAACTTGGAACTACATTATTGTGCCAAGTTTCAAAGAGCTAGCACAAACCGTGTTTGATTTAGATTTCCAACTACATGTATCCATATAGGAGAAAACAGAGTGAAACCTAAACATGAAAACGGTTACTGCAAAGGAACGGTTTAACCTAGAAGAACGAAATTTGGTGAGCCAAGTGGGATTGGTGTACTGATCATTAAATGGAAGTATCATCAAGATTGGGTGAAAAAATGTTTGCTGAGATTTCTGGAAACTCGTAGTTTTTTGGAAGCTTGGCAACCCCTTTCAATGAAAGGGATTCTCGTCAGTCTCTGCTTGGGGCTACTTCAATAGCACACAAACCCTAGCGATAGAACTTGAAACTACATTATTGTGCCAAGTTTCAAAGAGCTAGCACAAACCGTGTTTGATTTAGAGTTCCAAATACATGTATCTACATAGGAGAAAACAGAGTGAAACCTAAATATGAAAACAGTTACTGCAAAGAAACGGTTTAACCTAGAAGAACGAAATTTGGTGAGCCAAGTGGGATTGGTGTACTGATCATTAAATGGAATTATCATCAAGACTGGGTGAAAAAATGTTTGCTGAGATTTCAGGAAACTCGCAGTTTTTTGGAAGCCTGGCAACCCCTTTCTATGATAGGGATTCTCGTCAGTCTCTGCTTGGGGCTACTTCAATAGCACACAAACCATAGCGATAGAACTTGGAAGTACATTATTGTGCCAAGTTTCAAAGAGCTAGCACAAACCGTGTTTGATTTAGATTTCCAACTACATGTATCCATATAGGAGAAAACAGAGTGAAACCTAAACATGAAAACGGTTACTGCAAAGGAACGGTTTAACCTAGAAGAACGAAATTTGGTGAGCCAAGTGGGATTGGTGTACTGATCATTAAATGGAAGTATCATCAAGATTGGGTGAAAAAATGTTTGCTGAGATTTCTGGAAACTCGTAGTTTTTTGGAAGCTTGGCAACCCCTTTCAATGAAAGGGATTCTAGTCAGTCTCTGCTTGTGGCTACTTCAATAGAACACAAACCCTAGCGATAGAACTTGAAACTACATTATTGTGCCAAGTTTCAAAGAGCTAGCACAAACCGTGTTTGATTTAGAGTTCCAAATACATGTATCTATATAGGAGAAAACAGAGTGAAACCTAAATATGAAAACGATTACTGCAAAGGATCGGTTTAACATAGAAGAAAGAAATTTAGTGAGTCAAGTGGGATTGGTGTACTGATCATTAAATGGAAGTATCATCAAGATTGGGTGAAAAAATATTAGCTGAGATTTCAGGAAGCTCGTAGTTTTTTGGAAGCTTGGCAACCCCTTTCAATGAAAGGGATTCTCGTAAGTCTCTGCTTGGGGCTACTTCAATAGCACACAAACCATAGCGATAGAACTTGGAACTACATTATTGTGCCAAGTTTCAAAGAGCTAGCACAAATCGTGTTTGATTTAGAGTTCCAACACATGTATCCATATAGGAGAAAACAGAGTGAAACCTAAACATGAAAATGGTTACTGCAAAGGAACGGTTTAACCTAAAAGAACGAAATTTGGTGAGCCAAGTGGGATTGGTGTACTGATCATTAAATGGAAGTATCATCAAGACTGGGTGAAAAAATGTTTGCTGAGATTTCTGGAAACTCGTAGTTTTTTGGAAGCTTGGCAACCCCTTTCAATGAAAGGGATTTCTCGTCAGTCTCTGCTTGGGGCTACTTCAATAGCACACAAACCCTAGTGATAGAACTTGAAACTACATTATTGTGCCAAGTTTCAAAGAGCTAGCAAAAACCGTGTTTGATTTAGAGTTCCAAATGCATGTATCTATATAGGAGAAAACAGAGTGAAACCTAAATATGAAAACGATTACTGCAAAGGAACGGTTTAACCTAGAAGAACGAAATTTGGTGAGCCAAGTGGGATTCGTGTACTGATCAGTACCTGCAAGTATCATCAAGATTGGGTGAAAAAATATTAGCTGAGATTTCAGGAAACTCGTAGTTTTTTGGAAGCTTGGCAACCCCTTTGAATGAAAGGGATTCTCGTCAGTCTCTGCTTGGGGCTACTTCAATAGCACACAAACCATAGCGATAGAACTTGGAACTACATTATTGTGCCAAGTTTCAAAGAGCTAGCACAAACCGTGTTTGATTTAGAGTTCCAACACATGTATCCATATAGGAGAAACAGAGTGAAACCTAAACATGAAAATGGTTACTGCAAAGGAACGGTTTAACCTAGAAGAACGAAATTTGGTGAGCCAAGTGTTATTCGTGTACTGATCACTACCTGCAAGTATCATCAAGATTGGGTGAAAAAATATTTGCTGAGATTTCAGGAAACTCGCAGTTTTTTGGAAGCTTGGCAACCCCTTTCAATGAAAGGGATTCTCGTCAGTCTCTGCTTGGGGCTACTTCAATAGCACACAAACCATAGCGATAGAACTTGGAACTACATTATTGTGCCAAGTTTCAAAGAGCTAGCACAAACCGTGTTTGATTTAGAGTTCCAACTACATGTATCCATATAGGAGAAAACAGAGTGAAACCTAAACATGAAAACGGTTACTGCAAAGGAACGGTTTAACCTAGAAGAACGAAATTTGGTGAGCCAAGTGGGATTCGTGTACTGATCAGTACCTGCAAGTATCATCAAGATTGGGTGAAAAAATGTTTGCTGAGATTTCAGGAAACTCGCAGTTTTTTGGAAGACTGGCAACCCATTTCAATGAAAGGGATTCTCGTCAGTCTCTGCTTGGGGCTACTTCAATAGCACACAAACCATAGCGATAGAACTTGGAACTACATTATTGTGCCAAGTTTCAAAGAGCTAGCACAAACCGTGTTTGATTTAGAGTTCCAACTACATGTATCCATATAGGAGAAAACAGAGTGAAACCTAAACATGAAAACGGTTACTGCAAAGGAACGGTTTAACCTAGAAGAATGAAATTTGGTGAGCCAAGTGGGATTGGTGTACTGACCATTAAATGGAAGTATCATCAAGATTGGGTGAAAAAATGTTTGCTGAGATTTCGGGAAACTCGTAGTTTTTTGGAAGCTTGACAATCCCTTTCAATGAAAGGGATTCTCGTCAGTCTCTGCTTGGGGCTACTTCAATAGCACACAAATCATAGCGATAGAAATTGGAACTATATTATTGTGCCAAGTTTCAAAGAGCTAGCACAAACCGTGTTTGATTTAGAGTTCCAACTACATGTATCCATATAGGAGAAAACAGAGTGAAACCTAAACATGAAAACGATTACTGCAAAGGAACGGTTTAACCTAGAAGAACGAAATTTGGTGAGCCAAGTGGGATTGGTGTACTGATCATTAAATGGAAGTATCATCAAGATTGGGTGAAAAAATGTTTGCTGAGATTTCTGGAAACTCGTAGTTTTTTGGAAGCTTGGCAACCCCTTTCAATGAAAGGGATTATCGTCAGTCTCTGCTTGGGGCTACTTCAATAGCACACAAACCATAGCGATAGAACTTGGAACTATATTATTGTGCCAAGTTTCAAAGAGCTAGCACAAACCGTGGTTGATTTAGATTTCCAACTACATGTATCCATATAGGAGAAAACAGAGTGAAACCTAAACATGAAAACGGTTACTGCAAAGGAACGGTTTAACCTAGAAGAACGAAATTTGGTGAGCCAAGTGGTATTGGTGTACTGATCATTAAATGGAAGTATCATCAAGATTGGGTGAAAAAATGTTTGATGAGATTTCTGGAAACTCGTAGTTTTTTGGAAGCTTGGCAACCCCTTTCAATGAATGGGATTCTAGTCAGTCTCTGCTTGGGGCTACTTCAATAGAACACAAACCCTAGCGATAGAACTTGAAACTACATTATTGTGCCAAGTTTCAAAGAGCTAGCACAAACCGTGTTTGATTTAGAGTTCCAAATACATGTATCTATATAGGAGAAAACAGAGTGAAACCTAAATATGAAAACGATTACTGCAAAGGAACGGTTTAACATAGAAGAAAGAAATTTGGTGAGTCAAGTGGGATTGGTGTACTGATCACTAAATGGAAGTATCATCAAGATTGGGTGAAAAAATATTAGCTGAGATTTCAGGAAGCTCGTAGTTTTTTGGAAGCTTGGCAACCCCTTTCAATGAAAGGGATTCTCGTAAGTCTCTGCTTGGGGCTACTTCAATAGCACACAAACCATAGCGATAGAACTTGGAACTACATTATTGTGCCAAGTTTCAAAGAGCTAGCACAAACCGTGTTTGATTTAGAGTTCCAACACATGTATCCATATAGGAGAAAACAGAGTGAAACCTAAACATGAAAATGGTTACTGCAAAGGAACGGTTTAACCTAGAAGAACGAAATTTGGTGAGCCAAGTGGGATTCGTGTACTGATCAGTACCTGCAAGTATCATCAAGATTGGGTGAAAAAATGTTTGCTGAGATTTCAGGAAACTCGCAGTTTTTTGGAAGACTGGCAACCCCTTTCATTGAAAGGGATTCTCGTCAGTCTCTGCTTGGGGCTACTTCAATAGCACACAAACCATAGCGATAGAACTTGGAACTACATTATTGTGCCAAGTTTCAAAGAGCTAGCACAAACCGTGTTTGATTTAGAGTTCCAACTACATGTATCCATATAGGAGAAAACAGAGTGAAACCTAAATATGAAAACGGTTACTGCAAAGGAACGGTTTAACCTAGAAGAATGAAATTTGGTGAGCCAAGTGGGATTGGTGTACTGACCATGAAATGGAAGTATCATCAAGATTGGGTGAAAAAATGTTTGCTGAGATTTCGGGAAACTCGTAGTTTTTTGGAAGCTTGACAATCCCTTTCAATGAAAGGGATTCTCGTCAGTCTCTGCTTGGGGCTACTTCAATAGCACACAAATCATAGCGATAGAAATTGGAACTATATTATTGTGCCAAGTTTCAAAGAGCTAGCACAAACCGTGTTTGATTTAGAGTTCCAACTACATGTATCCATATAGGAGAAAACAGAGTGAAACCTAAACATGAAAACGATTACTGCAAAGGAATGGTTTAACCTAGAAGAACGAAATTTGGTGAGCCAAGTGGGATTGGTGTACTGATCATTAAATGGAAGTATCATCAAGATTGGGTGAAAAAATGTTTGCTGAGATTTCTGGAAACTCGTAGTTTTTTGGAAGCTTGGCAACCCCTTTCAATGAAAGGGATTCTCGTCAGTCTCTGCTTGGGGCTACTTCAATAGCACACAAACCCTAGCGATAGAACTTGAAACTACATTATTGTGCCAAGTTTCAAAGAGCTAGCACAAACCGTGTTTGATTTAGAGTTCCAAATACATGTATCTACATAGGAGAAAACAGAGTGAAACCTAAATATGAAAACAGTTACTGCAAAGAAACGGTTTAACCTAGAAGAACGAAATTTGGTGAGCCAAGTGGGATTGGTGTACTGATCATTAAATGGAATTATCATCAAGACTGGGTGAAAAAATGTTTGCTGAGATTTCAGGAAACTCGCAGTTTTTTGGAAGCCTGGCAACCCCTTTCTATGATAGGGATTCTCGTCAGTCTCTGCTTGGGGCTACTTCAATAGCACACAAACCATAGCGATAGAACTTGGAACTACATTATTGTGCCAAGTTTCAAAGAGCTAGCACAAACCGTGTTTGATTTAGATTTCCAACTACATGTATCCATATAGGAGAAAACAGAGTGAAACCTAAACATGAAAACGGTTACTGCAAAGGAACGGTTTAACCTAGAAGAACGAAATTTGGTGAGCCAAGTGGGATTGGTGTACTGATCATTAAATGGAAGTATCATCAAGATTGGGTGAAAAAATGTTTGCTGAGATTTCTGGAAACTCGTAGTTTTTTGGAAGCTTGGCAACCCCTTTCAATGAAAGGGATTCTCGTCAGTCTCTGCTTGGGGCTACTTCAATAGCACACAAACCCTAGCGATAGAACTTGAAACTACATTATTGTGCCAAGTTTCAAAGAGCTAGCACAAACCGTGTTTGATTTAGAGTTCCAAATACATGTATCTACATAGGAGAAAACAGAGTGAAACCTAAATATGAAAACAGTTACTGCAAAGAAACGGTTTAACCTAGAAGAACGAAATTTGGTGAGCCAAGTGGGATTGGTGTACTGATCATTAAATGGAATTATCATCAAGACTGGGTGAAAAAATGTTTGCTGAGATTTCAGGAAACTCGCAGTTTTTTGGAAGCCTGGCAACCCCTTTCTATGATAGGGATTCTCGTCAGTCTCTGCTTGGGGCTACTTCAATAGCACACAAACCATAGCGATAGAACTTGGAAGTACATTATTGTGCCAAGTTTCAAAGAGCTAGCACAAACCGTGTTTGATTTAGATTTCCAACTACATGTATCCATATAGGAGAAAACAGAGTGAAACCTAAACATGAAAACGGTTACTGCAAAGGAACGGTTTAACCTAGAAGAACGAAATTTGGTGAGCCAAGTGGGATTGGTGTACTGATCATTAAATGGAAGTATCATCAAGATTGGGTGAAAAAATGTTTGCTGAGATTTCTGGAAACTCGTAGTTTTTTGGAAGCTTGGCAACCCCTTTCAATGAAAGGGATTCTAGTCAGTCTCTGCTTGTGGCTACTTCAATAGAACACAAACCCTAGCGATAGAACTTGAAACTACATTATTGTGCCAAGTTTCAAAGAGCTAGCACAAACCGTGTTTGATTTAGAGTTCCAAATACATGTATCTATATAGGAGAAAACAGAGTGAAACCTAAATATGAAAACGATTACTGCAAAGGATCGGTTTAACATAGAAGAAAGAAATTTAGTGAGTCAAGTGGGATTGGTGTACTGATCATTAAATGGAAGTATCATCAAGATTGGGTGAAAAAATATTAGCTGAGATTTCAGGAAGCTCGTAGTTTTTTGGAAGCTTGGCAACCCCTTTCAATGAAAGGGATTCTCGTAAGTCTCTGCTTGGGGCTACTTCAATAGCACACAAACCATAGCGATAGAACTTGGAACTACATTATTGTGCCAAGTTTCAAAGAGCTAGCACAAATCGTGTTTGATTTAGAGTTCCAACACATGTATCCATATAGGAGAAAACAGAGTGAAACCTAAACATGAAAATGGTTACTGCAAAGGAACGGTTTAACCTAAAAGAACGAAATTTGGTGAGCCAAGTGGGATTGGTGTACTGATCATTAAATGGAAGTATCATCAAGACTGGGTGAAAAAATGTTTGCTGAGATTTCTGGAAACTCGTAGTTTTTTGGAAGCTTGGCAACCCCTTTCAATGAAAGGGATTCTCGTCAGTCTCTGCTTGGGGCTACTTCAATAGCACACAAACCCTAGTGATAGAACTTGAAACTACATTATTGTGCCAAGTTTCAAAGAGCTAGCAAAAACCGTGTTTGATTTAGAGTTCCAAATGCATGTATCTATATAGGAGAAAACAGAGTGAAACCTAAATATGAAAACGATTACTGCAAAGGAACGGTTTAACCTAGAAGAACGAAATTTGGTGAGCCAAGTGGGATTCGTGTACTGATCAGTACCTGCAAGTATCATCAAGATTGGGTGAAAAAATATTAGCTGAGATTTCAGGAAACTCGTAGTTTTTTGGAAGCTTGGCAACCCCTTTGAATGAAAGGGATTCTCGTCAGTCTCTGCTTGGGGCTACTTCAATAGCACACAAACCATAGCGATAGAACTTGGAACTACATTATTGTGCCAAGTTTCAAAGAGCTAGCACAAACCGTGTTTGATTTAGAGTTCCAACACATGTATCCATATAGGAGAAAAACAGAGTGAAACCTAAACATGAAAATGGTTACTGCAAAGGAACGGTTTAACCTAGAAGAACGAAATTTGGTGAGCCAAGTGTTATTCGTGTACTGATCACTACCTGCAAGTATCATCAAGATTGGGTGAAAAAATATTTGCTGAGATTTCAGGAAACTCGCAGTTTTTTGGAAGCTTGGCAACCCCTTTCAATGAAAGGGATTCTCGTCAGTCTCTGCTTGGGGCTACTTCAATAGCACACAAACCATAGCGATAGAACTTGGAACTACATTATTGTGCCAAGTTTCAAAGAGCTAGCACAAACCGTGTTTGATTTAGAGTTCCAACTACATGTATCCATATAGGAGAAAACAGAGTGAAACCTAAACATGAAAACGGTTACTGCAAAGGAACGGTTTAACCTAGAAGAACGAAATTTGGTGAGCCAAGTGGGATTCGTGTACTGATCAGTACCTGCAAGTATCATCAAGATTGGGTGAAAAAATGTTTGCTGAGATTTCAGGAAACTCGCAGTTTTTTGGAAGACTGGCAACCCATTTCAATGAAAGGGATTCTCGTCAGTCTCTGCTTGGGGCTACTTCAATAGCACACAAACCATAGCGATAGAACTTGGAACTACATTATTGTGCCAAGTTTCAAAGAGCTAGCACAAACCGTGTTTGATTTAGAGTTCCAACTACATGTATCCATATAGGAGAAAACAGAGTGAAACCTAAACATGAAAACGGTTACTGCAAAGGAACGGTTTAACCTAGAAGAATGAAATTTGGTGAGCCAAGTGGGATTGGTGTACTGACCATTAAATGGAAGTATCATCAAGATTGGGTGAAAAAATGTTTGCTGAGATTTCGGGAAACTCGTAGTTTTTTGGAAGCTTGACAATCCCTTTCAATGAAAGGGATTCTCGTCAGTCTCTGCTTGGGGCTACTTCAATAGCACACAAATCATAGCGATAGAAATTGGAACTATATTATTGTGCCAAGTTTCAAAGAGCTAGCACAAACCGTGTTTGATTTAGAGTTCCAACTACATGTATCCATATAGGAGAAAACAGAGTGAAACCTAAACATGAAAACGATTACTGCAAAGGAACGGTTTAACCTAGAAGAACGAAATTTGGTGAGCCAAGTGGGATTGGTGTACTGATCATTAAATGGAAGTATCATCAAGATTGGGTGAAAAAATGTTTGCTGAGATTTCTGGAAACTCGTAGTTTTTTGGAAGCTTGGCAACCCCTTTCAATGAAAGGGATTCTCGTCAGTCTCTGCTTGGGGCTACTTCAATAGCACACAAACCCTACCGATAGAACTTGAAACTACATTATTGTGCCAAGTTTCAAAGAGCTAGCACAAACCGTGTTTGATTTAGAGTTCCAAATACATGTATCTACATAGGAGAAAACAGAGTGAAACCTAAATATGAAAACAGGTACTGCAAAGAAACGGTTTAACCTAGAAGAACGAAATTTGGTGAGCCAAGTGGGATTGGTGTACTGATCATTAAATGGAATTATCATCAAGACTGGGTGAAAAAATGTTTGCTGAGATTTCAGGAAACTCGCAGATTTTTGGAAGCCTGGCAACCCCTTTCTATGATAGGGATTCTCGTCAGTCTCTGCTTGGGGCTACTTCAATAGCACACAAACCATAGCGATAGAACTTGGAACTACATTATTGTGCCAAGTTTCAAAGAGCTAGCACAAACCGTGTTTGATTTAGAGTTCCAACTACATGTATCCATATAGGAGAAAACAGAGTGAAACCTAAACATGAAAATGGTTACTGCAAAGGAACGGTTTAACCTAGAAGAACGAAATTTGGTGAGCCAAGGTGGATTGGTGTACTGATCATTAAATGGAAGTATCATCAAGATTGGGTGAAAAAATATTAGCTGAGATTTCAGGAAACTCGTAGTTTTTTGGAAGCTTGGCAACCCCTTCAATGAAAGTGATTCTCGTCAGTCTCTGCTTGGGGCTACTTCAATAGCACACAAACCATAGCGATAGAACTTGGAACTACATTATTGTGCCAAGTTTCAAAGAGCTAGCACAAACCGTGTTTGATTTAGAGTTCCAACTACATGTATCCATATAGGAGAAAACAGAGTGAAACCTAAACATGAAAACGGTTACTGCAAAGGAACGGTTTAACCTAGAAGAACGAAATTTGGTGAGCCAAGTGGGATTCGTGTACTGATCAGTACCTGCAAGTATCATCAAGATTGGGTGAAAAAATGTTTGCTGAGATTTCAGGAAACTCGCAGTTTTTTGGAAGACTGGCAACCCCTTTCAGTGAAAGGGATTCTCGTCAGTCTCTGCTTGGGGCTACTTCAATAGCACACAAACCATAGCGATAGAACTTGGAACTACATTATTGTGCCAAGTTTCAAAGAGCTAGCACAAACCGTGTTTGATTTAGAGTTCCAACTACATGTATCCATATAGGAGAAAACAGAGTGAAACCTAAACATGAAAACGGTTACTGCAAAGGAACGGTTTAACCTAGAAGAACGAAATTTGGTGAGCCAAGGTCGATTGGTGTACTGATCATTAAATGGAAGTATCATCAAGATTGGGTGAAAAAATATTAGCTGAGATTTCAGGAAACTCGTAGTTTTTTGGAAGCTTGGCAACCCCTTTCAATGAAAGGGATTCTCGTCAGTCTCTGCTTGGGGCTACTTCAATAGCACACAAACGATAGCGATACAACTTGGAACTACATTATTGTGCCAAGTTTCAAAGAGCTAGCACAAACCGTGTTTCATTTAGAGTTCCAACTACATGTATCCATATAGGAGAAAACAGAGTGAAACCTAAACATGAAAACGGTTACTGCAAAGGAACGGTTTAACCTAGAAGAACGAAATTTGGTGAGCCAAGTGGGATTCGTGTACTGATCACTACCTGCAAGTATCATCAAGATTGGGTGAAAAAATGTTTGCTGAGATTTCAGGAACCTCACAGTTTTTTGGAAGCTTGGCAACCCCTTTCAATGAAAGGGATTCTCGTCAGTCTCTGCTTGGGGCTACTTCAATAGCACACAAACCATAGCGATAGAAAATGGAACTACATTATTGTGCCAAGTTTCAAAGAGCTAGCACAAACCGTGTTTGATTTAGAGTTCCAACTACATGTATCTATATAGGAGAAAACAGAGTGAAACCTAAACATGAAAACGGTTACTGCAAAGGAACGTTTTAACCTAGAAGAACGAAATTTGGTGAGCCAAGTGGGATTGGTGTACTGATCATTAAATGGAAGTATCATCAAGAATGGGTGAAAAAATGTTTGCTGATATTTCAGAAAACTCGCAGTTTTTTGATGCCTGGCAACCCCTTTCTATGAAAGGGATTCTCGTCAGTCTCTGCTTGGGGCTACTTCAATAGCACACAAACCATAGCGATAGAACTTGGAACTACATTATTGTGCCAAGTTTCAAAGAGCTAGCACAAACCGTGTTTGATTTAGAGTTCCAACTACATGTATCCATATAGGAGAAAACAGAGTGAAACCTAAACATGAAAACGGTTACTGCAAAGGAACGGTTTAACCTAGAAGAATGAAATTTGGTGAGCCAAGTGGGATTGGTGTACTGACCATTAAATGGAAGTATCATCAAGATTGGGTGAAAAAATGTTTGCTGAGATTTCGGGAAACTCGTAGTTTTTTGGAAGCTTGACAATCCCTTTCAATGAAAGGGATTCTCGTCAGTCTCTGCTTGGGGCTACTTCAATAGCACACAAATCATAGCGATAGAAATTGGAACTATATTACTGTGCCAAGTTTCAAAGAGCTAGCACAAACCGTGTTTGATTTAGAGTTCCAACTACATGTATCCATATAGGAGAAAACAGAGTGAAACCTAAACATGAAAACGATTACTGCAAAGGAACGGTTTAACCTAGAAGAACGAAATTTGGTGAGCCAAGTGGGATTGGTGTACTGATCATTAAATGGAAGTATCATCAAGATTGGGTGAAAAAATGTTTGCTGAGATTTCTGGAAACTCGTAGTTTTTTGGAAGCTTGGCAGCCCCTTTCAATGAAAGGGATTCTCGTCAGTCTCTGCTTGGGTCTACTTCAATAGCACACAAACCCTAGCGATAGAACTTGAAACTACATTATTGTGCCAAGTTTCAAAGAGCTAGCACAAACCGTGTTTGATTTAGAGTTCCAAATACATGTATCTACATAGGAGAAAACAGAGTGAAACCTAAATATGAAAACAGTTACTGCAAAGAAACGGTTTAACCTAGAAGAACGAAATTTGGTGAGCCAAGTGGGATTGGTGTACTGATCATTAAATGGAATTATCATCAAGACTGGGTGAAAAAATGTTTGCTGAGATTTCAGGAAACTCGCAGTTTTTTGGAAGCCTGGCAACCCCTTTCCATGATAGGGATTCTCGTCAGTATCTGCTTGGGGCTACTTCAATAGCACACAAACCATAGCGATAGAACTTGGAACTACATTATTGTGCCAAGTTTCAAAGAGCTAGCACAAACCGTGTTTGATATAGAGTTCCAACTACATGTATCCATATAGGAGAAAACAGAGTGAAACCTAAACATGAAAACGGTTACTGCAAAGGAACGGTTTAACCTAGAAGAACGAAATTTGGTGAGCCAAGGTGGATTGGTGTACTGATCATTAAATGGAAGTATCATCAAGATTGGGTGAAAAAAATGTTAGCTGAGATTTCAGGAAACTCGTAATTTTTTGGAAGCTTGGCAACACCTTTCAATGAAAGGGATTCTCGTCAGTCTCTGCTTGGGGCTACTTCAATAGCACACAAACCATAGCGATAGAACTTGGAACTACATTATTGTGCCAAGTTTCAAAGAGCTAGCACAAACCGTGTTTGATTTAGAGTTCCAACTACATGTATCCATATAGGAGAAAACAGAGTGAAACCTAAACATGAAAAACGGTTACTGCAAAGGAACGGTTTAACCTAGAAGAACGAAATTTGGTGAGCCAAGTGGGATTCGTGTACTGATCACTACCTACAAGTATCATCAAGATTGGGTGAAAAAATGTTTGCTGAGATTTCAGGAAACTCGCAGTTTTTTGGAAGCCTCCATCCCCTTTCAAGAAAGGGATTCTCGTCAGTCTCTGCTTGGGGCTACTTCAATAGCACACAAACCATAGCGATAGAACTTGGAACTACATTATTGTGCCAAGTTTCAAAGAGCTAGCACAAACCGTGTTTGATTTAGAGTTCCAACTACATGTATCTATATAGGAGAAAACAGAGTGAAACCTAAACATGAAAACGGTTACTGCAAAGGAATGGTTTAACTTAGAAGAACGAAATTTGGTGAGCCAAGTGGATTGGTGTACTGATCATTAAATGGAAGTATCATCAAGACTGGGTGAAAAAATGTTTGCTGAGATTTCAGGAAACTCGCAGTTTTTGAATCCTGGCAACCCCTTTCAAGGAAGGATTCTCGTCAGTCTCTGCTTGGGGCTACTTCAATAGCACACAAACCCTAGCGATAGTACTTGAAACTACATTATTGTGCCAAGTTTCAAAGAGCTAGCACAAACCGTGTTTGATTTAGAGTTCCAAATGCATGTATCTATATAGGAGAAAACAGAGTGAACCCTAAATATGAAAACGATTACTGCAAAGGAACGGTTTAACCTAGAAGAACGAAATTTGGTGAGCCAAGGTCGATTGGTGTACTGATCATTAAATGGAAGTATCATCAAGATTGGGTGAAAAAATATTAGCTGAGATTTCAGGAAACTCGTAGTTTTTTGGAAGCTTGGCAACCCCTTTCAATGAAAGGGATTCTCGTCAGTCTCTGCTTGGGGCTACTTCAATAGCACACAAACGATAGCGATACAACTTGGAACTACATTATTGTGCCATGTTTCAAAGAGCTAGCACAAACCGTGTTTGATTTAGAGTTCCAACTACATGTATCCATATAGGAGAAAACAGAGTGAAACGTAAACATGAAAACGGTTACTGCAAAGGAACGGTTTAACCTAGAAGAACGAAATTTGGTGAGCCAAGTGGGATTCGTGTACTGATCACTACCTGCAAGTATCATCAAGATTGGGTGAAAAAATGTTTGCTGAGATTTCAGGAAACTCGTAGTTTTTTGGAAGCTTGGCAACCCCTTTCAATGAAAGGGATTCTCGTCAGTCTCTGCTTGGGGCTACTTCAATAGCACACAAACCATAGCAATAGAACTTGGAACTACATTATTGTGCCAAGTTTCAAAGAGCTAGCACAAACCGTGTTTGATTTAGAGTTCCAACTACATGTATCCATATAGGAGAAAACAGAGTGAAACCTAAACATGAAAACGGTTACTGCAAAGGAACGGTTTAACCTAGAAGAACGAAATTTGATGAGCCAAGTGGGATTGGTGTACTGATCAGTACCTGCAAGTATCATCAAGATTGGGTGAAAAAATGTTTGCTGAGATTTCAGGAAACTCGCAGTTTTTTGGAAGCTTGGCAACCCCTTTCAATGAAAGGGATTCTCGTCAGTCTCTGCTTGGGGCTACTTCAATAGCACACAAACCATAGCGATAGAACTTGGAACTACATTATTGTGCCAAGTTTCAAAGAGCTAGCACAAACCGTGTTTGATTTAGAGTTCCAACTACATGTATCCATATAGGAGAAAACAGAGTGAAACCTAAACATGAAAACGGTTACTGCAAAGGAACGGTTTAACCTAGAAGAACGAAATTTGGTGAGCCAAGTGGGATTTGTGTACTGATCATTAAATGGAAGTATCATCAAGATTGGGTGAAAAAGTATTTGCTGAGATTTCAGGAAACTCGTAGTTTTTTGGAAGCTTGGCAACCCCATTCAATGAAAGTGATTCTCGTCAGTCTCTGCTTGGGGCTACTTCAATAGCACACAAACCATAGCGATAGAACTTGGAACTACATTATTGTGCCAAGTTTCAAAGAGCTAGCACAAACCGTGTTTGATTTAGAGTTCCAAATACATGTATCCATATAGGAGAAAACAGAGTGAAACCTAAACATGAAAACGGTTACTTCAAAGGAACGGTTTAACCTAGAAGAATGAAATTTGGTGAGCCAAGTGGGATTGGTGTACTGACCATTAAATGGAAGTATCATCAAGATTGGGTGAAAAAATGTTTGCTGAGATTTCGGGAAACTCGTAGTTTTTTGGAAGCTTGACAATCCCTTTCAATGAAAGGGATTCTCGTCAGTCTCTGCTTGGGGCTACTTCAATAGCACACAAATCATAGCGATAGAAATTGGAACTATATTATTGTGCCAAGTTTCAAAGAGCTAGCACAAACCGTGTTTGATTTAGAGTTCCAACTACATGTATCCATATAGGAGAAAACAGAGTGAAACCTAAACATGAAAACGGTTACTGCAAAGGAACGGTTTAACCTAGAAGAACGAAATTTGGTGAGCCAAGTGGGATTGGTGTACTGATCATTAAATGGAAGTATCATCAAGAATGGGTGAAAAATGTTTGCTGAGATTTCTGGAAACTCGTAGTTTTTTGGAAGCTTGGCAACCCCTTTCAATGTAGGGGATTCTCGTCAGTCTCTGCTTAGGGCTACTTCAATAGCACACAAACCCTAGCGATAGAACTTGAAACTACATTATTGTGCCAGGTTTCAAAGAGCTAGCACAAACCGTGTTGATTTAGAGTTCCAACTACATGTATCCATATAGGAGAAAACAGAGTGAAACCTAAACATGAAAACGGTTACTGCAAAGGAACGGTTTAACCTAGAAGAACGAAATTTGGTGAGCCAAGTGGGATTCGTGTACTGATCACTACCTACAAGTATCATCAAGATTGGGTGAAAAAATGTTTGCTGAGATTTCAGGAAACTCGCAGTTTTTTGGAAGCCTCCATCCCCTTTCAATGAAAGGGATTCTCGTCAGTCTCTGCTTGGGGCTACTTCAATAGCACACAAACCATAGCGATAGAACTTGGAACTACATTATTGTGCCAAGTTTCAAAGAGCTAGCACAAACCGTGTTTGATTTAGAGTTCCAACTACATGTATCTATATAGGAGAAAACAGAGTGAAACCTAAACATGAAAACGGTTACTGCAAAGGAATGGTTTAACTTAGAAGAACGAAATTTGGTGAGCCAAGTGGGATTGGTGTACTGATCATTAAATGGAAGTATCATCAAGACTGGGTGAAAAAATGTTTGCTGAGATTTCAGGAAACTCGCAGTTTTTTGAATCCTGGCAACCCCTTTCAAGGAAGGGATTCTCGTCAGTCTCTGCTTGGGGCTACTTCAATAGCACACAAACCCTAGCGATAGTACTTGAAACTACATTATTGTGCCAAGTTTCAAAGAGCTAGCACAAACCGTGTTTGATTTAGAGTTCCAAATGCATGTATCTATATAGGAGAAAACAGAGTGAACCCTAAATATGAAAACGATTACTGCAAAGGAACGGTTTAACCTAGAAGAACGAAATTTGGTGAGCCAAGGTCGATTGGTGTACTGATCATTAAATGGAAGTATCATCAAGATTGGGTGAAAAAATATTAGCTGAGATTTCAGGAAACTCGTAGTTTTTTGGAAGCTTGGCAACCCCTTTCAATGAAAGGGATTCTCGTCAGTCTCTGCTTGGGGCTACTTCAATAGCACACAAACGATAGCGATACAACTTGGAACTACATTATTGTGCCATGTTTCAAAGAGCTAGCACAAACCGTGTTTGATTTAGAGTTCCAACTACATGTATCCATATAGGAGAAAACAGAGTGAAACGTAAACATGAAAACGGTTACTGCAAAGGAACGGTTTAACCTAGAAGAACGAAATTTGGTGAGCCAAGTGGGATTCGTGTACTGATCACTACCTGCAAGTATCATCAAGATTGGGTGAAAAAATGTTTGCTGAGATTTCAGGAAACTCGTAGTTTTTTGGAAGCTTGGCAACCCCTTTCAATGAAAGGGATTCTCGTCAGTCTCTGCTTGGGGCTACTTCAATAGCACACAAACCATAGCAATAGAACTTGGAACTACATTATTGTGCCAAGTTTCAAAGAGCTAGCACAAACCGTGTTTGATTTAGAGTTCCAACTACATGTATCCATATAGGAGAAAACAGAGTGAAACCTAAACATGAAAACGGTTACTGCAAAGGAACGGTTTAACCTAGAAGAACGAAATTTGATGAGCCAAGTGGGATTGGTGTACTGATCAGTACCTGCAAGTATCATCAAGATTGGGTGAAAAAATGTTTGCTGAGATTTCAGGAAACTCGCAGTTTTTTGGAAGCTTGGCAACCCCTTTCAATGAAAGGGATTCTCGTCAGTCTCTGCTTGGGGCTACTTCAATAGCACACAAACCATAGCGATAGAACTTGGAACTACATTATTGTGCCAAGTTTCAAAGAGCTAGCACAAACCGTGTTTGATTTAGAGTTCCAACTACATGTATCCATATAGGAGAAAACAGAGTGAAACCTAAACATGAAAACGGTTACTGCAAAGGAACGGTTTAACCTAGAAGAACGAAATTTGGTGAGCCAAGTGGGATTTGTGTACTGATCATTAAATGGAAGTATCATCAAGATTGGGTGAAAAAGTATTTGCTGAGATTTCAGGAAACTCGTAGTTTTTTGGAAGCTTGGCAACCCCATTCAATGAAAGTGATTCTCGTCAGTCTCTGCTTGGGGCTACTTCAATAGCACACAAACCATAGCGATAGAACTTGGAACTACATTATTGTGCCAAGTTTCAAAGAGCTAGCACAAACCGTGTTTGATTTAGAGTTCCAAATACATGTATCCATATAGGAGAAAACAGAGTGAAACCTAAACATGAAAACGGTTACTTCAAAGGAACGGTTTAACCTAGAAGAATGAAATTTGGTGAGCCAAGTGGGATTGGTGTACTGACCATTAAATGGAAGTATCATCAAGATTGGGTGAAAAAATGTTTGCTGAGATTTCGGGAAACTCGTAGTTTTTTGGAAGCTTGACAATCCCTTTCAATGAAAGGGATTCTCGTCAGTCTCTGCTTGGGGCTACTTCAATAGCACACAAATCATAGCGATAGAAATTGGAACTATATTATTGTGCCAAGTTTCAAAGAGCTAGCACAAACCGTGTTTGATTTAGAGTTCCAACTACATGTATCCATATAGGAGAAAACAGAGTGAAACCTAAACATGAAAACGGTTACTGCAAAGGAACGGTTTAACCTAGAAGAACGAAATTTGGTGAGCCAAGTGGGATTGGTGTACTGATCATTAAATGGAAGTATCATCAAGAATGGGTGAAAAATGTTTGCTGAGATTTCTGGAAACTCGTAGTTTTTTGGAAGCTTGGCAACCCCTTTCAATGTAGGGGATTCTCGTCAGTCTCTGCTTAGGGCTACTTCAATAGCACACAAACCCTAGCGATAGAACTTGAAACTACATTATTGTGCCAAGTTTCAAAGAGCTAGCACAAACCGTGTTTGATTTAGAGTTCCAAATACATGTATCTACATAGGAGAAAACAGAGTGAAACCTAAATATGAAAACAGTTACTGCAAAGAAACGGTTTAACCTAGAAGAACGAAATTTGGTGAGCCAAGTGGGATTGGTGTACTGATCCTTAAATGGAATTATCATCAAGACTTGGTGAAAAAATGTTTGCTGAGATTTCAGGAAACTCGCAGTTTTTTGGAAGCCTGGCAACCCCTTTCCATCATAGGGATTCTCGTCAGTCTCTGCTTGGGGCTACTTCAATAGCACACAAACCATAGCGATAGAACTTGGAACTACATTATTGTGCCAAGTTTCAAAGAGCTAGCACAAACCGTGTTTGATTTAGATTTCCAACTACATGTATCCATATAGGAGAAAACAGAGTGAAACCTAAACATGAAAATGGTTACTGCAAAGGAACGGTTTAACCTAGAAGAACGAAATTTGGTGAGCCAAGGTGGATTGGTGTACTGATCATTAAATGGAAGTATCATCAAGATTGGGTGAAAAAATGTTAGCTGAGATTTCAGGAAACTCGTAGTTTTTTGGAAGCTTGGCAACCCCTTTCAATGAAAGGGATTCTCGTCAGTCTCTGCTTGGGGCTACTTCAATAGCACACAAACCATAGCGATAGAACTTGGAACTACATTATTGTGCCAAGTTTCAAAGAGCTAGCACAAACCGTGTTTGATTTAGAGTTCCAACTACATGTATCCATATAGGAGAAAACAGAGTGAAACCTAAACATGAAAACGGTTACTGCAAAGGAACGGTTTAACCTAGAAGAACGAAATTTGGTGAGCCAAGTGGGATTCGTGTACTGATCAGTACCTGCAAGTATCATCAAGATTGGGTGAAAAAATGTTTGCTGAGATTTCAGGAAACTCGCAGTTTCTTGGAAGCCTGGCAACCCCTTTCAATGAAAGGGATTCTCGTAAGTCTCTGCTTGGGGCTAATTCAATAGCACACAAACCATAGCGATAGAACTTGGAACTACATTATTGTGCCAAGTTTCAAAGAGCTAGCACAAACCGTGTTTGATTTAGAGTTCCAACTACATGTATCCATATAGGAGAAAACAGAGTGAAACCTAAACATGAAAACGGTTACTGCAAAGGAACGGTTTAACCTAGAAGAACGAAATTTGGTGAGCCAAGTGGGATTTGTGTACTGATCATTAAATGGAAGTATCATCAAGATTGGGTGAAAAAATATTTGCTGAGATTTCAGGAAACTCGTTGTTTTTTGGAAGCTTGGCAACCCCTTTCAATGAAAGTGATTCTCGTCAGTCTCTGCTTGGGGCTACTTCAATAGCACACAAACCATAGCGATAGAACTTGGAACTACATTATTGTGCCAAGTTTCAAAGAGCTAGCACAAACCGTGTTTGATTTAGAGTTCCAACTACATGTATCCATATAGGAGAAAACAGAGTGAAACCTAAACATGAAAATGGTTACTGCAAAGGAACGGTTTAACCTAGAAGAACGAAATTTGGTGAGCCAAGGTGGATTGGTGTACTGATCATTAAATGGAAGTATCATCAAGATTGGGTGAAAAAATGTTAGTTTTTTGGAAGCTTGGCAACCCCTTTCAATGAAAGGGATTCTCATCAGTCTCTGCTTGGGGCTACTTCAATAGCACACAAACCATAGCGATAGAACTTGGAACTACATTATTGTGCCAAGTTTCAAAGAGCTAGCACAAACTGTGTTTGATTTAGAGTTCCAACTACATGTATCCATATAGGAGAAAACAGAGTGAAACCTAAACATGTAAACGGTTACTGCAAAGGAACGGTTTAACCTAGAAGAACGAAATTTGGTGAGCCAAGTGGGATTCGTGTTCTGATCAGTACCTGCAAGTATCATCAAGATTGGGTGAAAAAATGTTTGCTGAGATTTCTGGAAACTCTCAGTTTTTTGGAAGCTTGGCAACCCCTTTCAATGAAAGGGATTCTCGTCAGTCTCTGCTTGGGACTACTTCAATAGCACACAAACCATAGCGATAGAACTTGGAACTACATTATTGTGCCAAGTTTCAAAGAGCTAGCACAAACCGTGTTTGATTTAGAGTTCCAACTACATGTATCCATATAGGAGAAAACAGAGTGAAACCTAAACATGAAAACGGTTACTGCAAAGGAACGGTTTAACCTAGAAGAACGAAATTTGGTGAGCCAAGTGGGATTCGTGTACTGATCACTACCTGCAAGTATCATCAAGATTGGGTGAAAAAATGTTTGCTGAGATTTCAGGAAACTCGCAGTTTTTTCGAAGCTTGGCAACCCCTTTCAATGAAAGGGATTCTCGTCAGTCTCTGCTTGGGGCTACTTCAATAGCACACAAACCATAGCGACAGAACTTGGAACTACATTATTCTGCCAAGTTTCAAAGAGCTAGCACAAACCGTGTTTGATTTAGAGTTCCAACTACACGTATCTATATAGGAGAAAACAGAGTGAAACCTAAACATGAAAACGGTTACTGCAAAGGAACGTTTTAACCTAGAAGAACGAAATTTGGTGAGCCAAGTGGGATTGGTGTACTGATCATTAAATGGAAGTATCATCAAGATTGGGTGAAAAAATGTTTGCTGAGATTTCAGGAAACTCGCAGTTTTTTGGAAGCCTCCAACCACTTTCAATGAAAGTGATTCTCGTCAGTCTCTGCTTGGGGCTACTTCAATAGCACACAAACCATAGCGATAGAACTTGAAACTACATTATTGTGCCAGGTTTCAAAGAGCTAGCACAAACCGTGTTTGATTTAGAGTTCCAACTACATGTATCTATATAGGAGAAAACAGAGTGAAACCTAAATATGAAAACGATTACTGCAAAGGAACGGTTTAACCTAGAAGAACGAAATTTGGTGAGCCAAGGTGGATTGGTGTACTGATCATTAAATGGAAGTATCATCAAGATTGGATGAAAAAATATTAGCTGAGATTTCAGGAAACTCGTAGTTTTTTGGAAGCTTGGCAACCCCTTTCAATGAAAGGGATTCTCGTCAGTCTCTGCTTGGGGCTACTTCAATAGCACACAAACCATACCGATAGAACTTGGAACTACATTATTGTGCCAAGTTTCAAAGAGCTAGCACAAACCGTGTTTGATTTAGAGTTCCAACTACATGTATCCATATAGGAGAAAACAGAGTGAAACCTAAACATGAAAACGGTTACTGCAAAGGAACGGTTTAACCTAGAAGAACGAAATTTGGTGAGCCAAGTGGGATTTGTGTACTGATCATTAAATGGAAGTATCATCAAGATTGGGTGAAAAAATGTTTGCTGAGATTTCAGGAAACTCGCAGTTTTTTGGAAGCTTGGCAACCCCTTTCAATGAAAGGGATTCTCGTCAGTCTCTGCTTGGGGCTACTTCAATAGCACACAAACCATAGCGATAGAACTTGGAACTACATTATTGTGCCAAGTTTCAAAGAGCTAGCACAAACCGTGTTTGATTTAGAGTTCCAACTACATGTATCCATATAGGAGAAAACAGAGTGAAACCTAAACATGAAAACGGTTACTGGAAAGGAACGGTTTAACCTAGAAGAACGTAATTTGGTGAGCCAAGTGGGATTTGTGTACTGATCATTAAATGGAAGTATCATCAAGATTGGGTGAAAAAATATTTGCTGAGATTTCAGGAAACTCGTAGTTTTTTGGAAGCTTGGCAACCCCTTTCAATGAAAGTGATTCTCGTCAGTCTCTGCTTGGGGCTACTTCAATAGCACACAAACCATAGCGATAGAACTTGGAACTACATTATTGTGCCAAGTTTCAAAGAGCTAGCACAAACCGTGTTTGATTTAGAGTTCCAACTACATGTATCCATATAGGAGAAAACAGAGTGAAACCTAAACATGAAAATGGTTACTGCAAAGGAACGGTTTAACCTAGAAGAACGAAATTTGGTGAGCCAAGGTGGATTGGTGTACTGATCATTAAATGGAAGTATAATCAAGATTGGGTGAAAAAATGTTAGCTGAGATTTCAGGAAAATCAGTTTTTGGAAGCTTGGCAACCCCTTTCAATGAAAGGGATTCTCGTCAGTCTCTGCTTGGGGCTACTTCAATAGCACACAAACCATAGCGATAGAACTTGGAACTACATTATTGTGCCAAGTTTCAAAGAGCTAGCACAAACTGTGTTTGATATAGAGTTCCAACTACATGTATCCATATAGGAGAAAACAGAGTGAAACCTAAACATGTAAACGGTTACTGCAAAGGAACGGTTTAACCTAGAAGAACGAAATTTGGTGAGCCAAGTGGGATTCGTGTTCTGATCAGTACCTGCAAGTATCATCAAGATTGGGTGAAAAAATGTTTGCTGAGATTTCTGGAAACTCGCAGTTTTTTGGAAGCTTGGCAACCCCTTTCAATGAAAGGGATTCTCGTCAGTCTCTGCTTGGGGCTACTTCAATAGCACACAAACCATAGCGATAGAACTTGGAACTACATTATTGTGCCAAGTTTCAAAGAGCTAGCACAAACCGTGTTTGATTTAGAGTTCCAACTACATGTATCCATATAGGAGAAAACAGAGTGAAACCTAAACATGAAAACGGTTACTGCAAAGGAACGGTTTAACCTAGAAGAACGAAATTTGGTGAGCCAAGTGGGATTCGTGTACTGATCACTACCTGCAAGTATCATCAAGATTGGGTGAAAAAATGTTTGCTGAGATTTCAAGAAACTCGCAGTTTTTTGGAAGCCTCCAACCCCTTTCAATGAAAGGGATTTTCGTCAGTCTCTGCTTGGGGCTACTTCAATAGCACACAAACCATAGCGATAGAACTCGGAACTACATTATTGTGCCAAGTTTCAAAGAGCTAGCACAAACCTTGTATGATTTAGAGTTCTAACTACATGTATCTATATAGGAGAAAACAGCGTGAAATCTAAACATGAAAACGGTTACTGCAAAGGAACGTTTTAACCTAGAAGAACGAAATTTGGTGAGCCAAGTGGGATTGGTGTACTGATCATTAAATGGAAGTATCATCAAGACTGGGTGAAAAAATGTTTGCTGAGATTTCAGGAAACTCGCAGTTTTTTGAAGCCTGGCAACCCCTTTCTATGAAAGGGATTCTCGTCAGTCTCTGCTTGGGGCTACTTCAATAGCACACAAACCATAGCGATAGAACTTGGAACTACATTATTGTGCCAAGTTTCAAAGAGCTAGCACAAACCGTGTTTGATTTAGAGTTCCAACTACATGTATCCATATAGGAGAAAACAGAGTGAAACCTAAACTTGAAAACGGTTACTGCAAAGGAACGGTTTAACCTAGAAGAACGAAATTTGGTGAGCCAAGTGGGATTCGTGTACTGATCAGTACCTGCAAGTATCATCAAGATTGGGTGAAAAAATGTTTGCTGAGATTTCAGGAAACTCGAAGTTTTTTGGAAGCTTGGCAACCCCTTTCAATGAAAGGGATTCTCGTCAGTCTCTGCTTGGGGCTACTTCAATAGCACACAAACCATAGCGATAGAACTTGGAACTACATTATTGTGCCAAGTTTCAAAGAGCTAGCACAAACCGTGTTTGATTTAGAGTTCCAACTACATGTATCCATATAGGAGAAAACAGAGTGAAACCTAAACATGAAAACGGTTACTGCAAAGGAACGGTTTAACCTAGAAGAAAGAAATTTGGTGAGCCAAGTGGGATTCGTGTACTGATCACTACCTACAAGTATCATCAAGATTGGGTGAATAAATGTTTGCTGAGATTTCAGGAAATTCGCAGTTTTTTGGAAGCCTCCAACCCCTTTCAATGAAAGGGATTCTCGTCAGTCTCTGCTTGGGGCTACTTCAATAGCACACAAACCATAGCGATAGAACTTGGAACTACATTATTGTGCCAAGTTTCAAAGAGCTAGCACAAACCGTGTTTGATTTAGAGTTCCAACTACATGTATCTATATAGGAGAAAACAGAGTGAAACCTAAACATGAAAACGGTTTCTGCAAAGGAACGTTTTAACCTAGAAGAACGAATTTGTTGAGCCAAGTGGGATTGGTGTACTGATCATTAAATGGAAGTATCATCAAGACTGGGTGAAAAAATGTTTGCTGAGATTTCAGGAAACTCGCAGTTTTTTGAAGCCTGGCAACCCCTTTCTATGAAAGGGATTCTCGTCAGTCTCTGCTTGGGGCTACTTCAATAGCACACAAACCATAGCAATAGAACTTGAAACTACATTATTGTGCCAAGTTTCAAATAGCTAGCACAAACCGTGTTTGACTTAGAGTTCCAACTACATGTATTCATATAGGAGAAAACAGAGTGAAACCTAAACATGAAAATGGTTACTGCAAAGGAACGGTTTAACCTAGAAGAACGAAATTTGGTGAGCCAAGGTCGATTGGTGTACTGATCATTAAATGGAAGTATCATCAAGATTGGGTGAAAAAATGTTAGCTGAGATTTCAGGAAACTCGTAGTTTTTTGGAAGCTTGGCAACCCCTTTCAATGAAAGGGATTCTCGTCAGTCTCTACTTGGGGCTACTTCAATAGCACACAAACCATAGCGATAGAACTTGGAACTACATTATTGTGCCAAGTTTCAAAGAGCTAGCACAAACCGTGTTTGATTTAGAGTTCCAACTACATGTATCCATATAGGAGAAAACAGAGTGAAACCTAAACATGAAAATGGTTACTGCAAAGAAACGGTTTAACCTAGAAGAACGAAATTTGGTGAGCCAAGGTCGATTGGTGTACTGATCATTAAATGGAAGTATCATCAAGATTGGGTGAAAAAATGTTTGCTTAGATTTCAGGAAACTCTCAGTTTGTTGAAGCCTGGCAACCCCTTTCTATGAAAGGGATTCTCGTCAGTCTCTGCTTGGGGCTACTTCAATAGCACACAAACCATAGCAATAGAACTTGGAACTACATTATTGTGCCAAGTTTCAAAGAGCTAGCACAAACCGTGTTTGATTTAGAGTTCCAACTACATGTATCCATATAGGAGAAAACAGAGTGAAACCTAAACATGAAAACGGTTACTGCAAAGGAACGGTTTAACCTAGAAGAACGAAATTTGGTGAGCCAAGTGGGATTCGTGTACTGATCACTACCTGCAAGTATCATCAAGATTGGGTGAAAAAATGTTTGCTGAGATTTCAGGAAACTCGCAGTTTTTTGGAAGCTTGGCAACCCCTTTCAATGAAAGGGATTCTCGTCAGTCTCTGCTTGGGGCTACTTCAATAGCACACAAACCATAGCGATAGAACTTGGAACTACATTATTGTGCCAAGTTTCAAAGAGCTAGCACAAACCGTGTTTGATTTAGAGTTCCAACTACATGTATCCATATAGGAGAAAACAGAGTGAAACCTAAACATGAAAACGGTTACTGCAAAGGAACGGTTTAACCTAGAAGAACGAAATTTGGTGAGCCAAGTGGGATTGGTGTACTGATCATTAAATGGAAGTATCATCAAGAATGGGTGAAAAAATGTTTGCTGAAATTTCAGAAAACTCACAGTTTTTTGATGCCTGGCAACCCCTTTCTATGAAAGGGATTCTCGTCAGTCTCTGCTTGGGGCTACTTCAATAGCACACAAACCATAGTGATAGAACTTGGAACTACATTATTGTGCCAAGTTTCAAAGAGCTAGCACAAACCGTGTTTGATTTAGAGTTCCAACTACATGTATCCATATAGGAGAAAACAGAGTGAAACCTAAACATGAAAACGGTTACTGCAAAGGAACGGTTTAACCTAGAAGAACGAAATTTGGTGAGCCAAGTGGGATTCGTGTACTGATCACTACCTAAAAGTATCATCAAGATTGGGTGAAAAAATGTTTGCTGAGATTTCAGGAAACTCGCAGTTTTTTGGAAGCCTCCAACCCCTTTCAATGAAAGGGATTCTCGTCAGTCTCTGCTTGGGGCTACTTCAATAGCACACAAACCATAGCGATAGAACTTGGAACTACATTATTGTGCCAAGTTTCAAAGAGCTAGCACAAACCGTGTTTTATTTAGAGTTCCAACTACATGTATCCATATAGGAGAAAACAGAGTGAAACCTAAACATGAAAACGGTTACTGCAAAGGAACGGTTTAAACTAGAAGAACGAAATTTGGTGAGCCTAGTGGGATTCGTGTACTGATCACTACCTGCAAGTATCATCAAGATTGGGTGAAAAAATGTTTGCTGAGATTTCAGGAAACTCGCAGTTTTTTGGAAGCTTGGCAACCCCTTTCAATGAAAGGGATTCTCGTCAGTCTCTGCTTGGGGCTACTTCAATAGCACACAAACCATAGCGATAGAACTTGGAACTACATTATTGTGCCAAGTTTCAAAGAGCTAGCACAAACCGTGTTTGATTTAGAGTTCCAACTACATGTATCCATATAGGAGAAAACAGAGTGAAACCTAAACATGAAAACGGTTACTGCAAAGGAACGGTTTAACCTAGAAGAACGAAATTTGGTGAGCCAAGTGGGATTGGTGTACTGATCATTAAATGGAAGTATCATCAAGATTGGGTGAAAAAATGTTTGCTGAAATTTCAGAAAACTCGCAGTTTTTTGATGCCTGGCAACCCCTTTCTATGAAAGGGATTCTCGTCAGTCTCTGCTTGGGGCTACTTCAATAGCACACAAACCATAGCGATAGAACTTGGAACTACATTATTGTGCCAAGTTTCAATGAGCTAGCACAAACCGTGTTTGATTTAGAGTTCCAACTACATGTATCCATATAGGAGAAAACAGAGTGAAACCTAAACATGAAAATGGTTACTGCAAAGGAACGGTTTAACCTAGAAGAACGAAATTTGGTGAGCCAAGGTGGATTGGTGTACTGATCATTAAATGGAAGTATCATCAAGATTGGGTGAAAAAATGTTAGCTGAGATTTCAGGAAACTCGTAGTTTTTTGGAAGCTTGGCAACCCCTTTCAATGAAAGGGATTCTCGTCAGTCCCTGCTTGGGGCTACTTCAATAGCACAAAAACCATAGCGATAGAACTTGGAACTACATTATTGTGCCAAGTTTCAAAGAGCTAGCACAAACCGTGTTTGATTTAGAGTTCCAACTACATGTATCCATATAGGAGAAAACAGAGTGAAACCTAAACATGAAAACGGTTACTGAAAAGGAACGGTTTAACCTAGAAGAACGAAATTTGGTGAGCCAAGTGGGATTCCTGTACTGATCACTACCTGCAAGTATCATCAAGATTGGGTGAAAAAATGTTTGCTGAGATTTCAGGAAACTCGCAGTTTTTTGAAGCCTGGCAACCCCTTTCTATGAAAGGGATTCTCGTCAGTCTCTGCTTGGGGCTACTTCAATAGCACACAAACCATAGCAACAGAACTTGACACTACATTATTGTGCCAAGTTTCAAAGAGCTAGCACAAACCGTGTTTGATTTAGAGTTCCAAATGCATGTATCTATATAGGAGAAAACAGAGTGAAACCTAAATATGAAAACGATTACTGCAAAGGAACGGTTTAACATAGAAGAACGAAATTTGGTGAGTCAAGTGGGATTGCTGTACTGATCATTAAATGGAAGTATCATCAAGATTGGGTGAAAAAATGTTAGCTGAGATTTCAGGAAACTCGTAGTTTTTTGGAAGCTTGGCAACCCCTTTCAATGAAAGGGATTCTCGTCAGTCTCTGCTTGGGGCTACTTCAATAGCACACAAACCATAGCGATAGAACTTGGAACTACATTATTGTGCCAAGTTTCAAAGAGCTAGCACAAACCGTGTTTGATTTAGAGTTCCAACTACATGTATCCATATAGGAGAAAACAGAGTGAAACCTAAACATGAAAATGGTTACTGCAAAGGAACGGTTTAACCTAGAAGAACGAAATTTGGTGAGCCAAGTGGGATTGGTGTACTGATCATTAAATGGAAGTATCATCAAGATTGGGTGAAAAATGTTAGCTGAGATTTCAGGAAACTCGTATTTTTTTGGAAGCTTGGCAACCCCTTTCAATGAAAGGGATTCTCGTCAGTCTCTACTTGGGGCTACTTCAATAGCACACAAACCATAGCGATAGAACTTGGAACTACATTATTGTGCCAAGTTTCAAAGAGCTAGCACAAACCGTGTTTGATTTAGAGTTCCAACTACATGTATCCATATAGGAGAAAACAGAGTGAAACCTAAACATGAAAACGGTTACTGCAAAGGAACGGTTTAACCTAGAAGAACGAAATTTGGTGAGCCAAGTTGGATTGGTGTACTGATCATAAAATGGAAGTATCGTCAAGAATGGGTGAAAAACTGTTTGCTGAAATTTCAGAAAACTCGCAGTTTTTTGATGCCTGGCAACCCCTTTCTATTATAGGGATTCTCGTCAGTCTCTGCTTGGGGCTACTTCAATAGCACACAAACCATAGCGATAGAACTTGGAACTACATTATTGTGCCAAGGTTCAATGATCTAGCACAAACCGTGTTTGATTTAGAGTTCCAACTACATGTATCCATATAGGAGAAAACAGAGTGAAACCTAAACATGAAAATGGTTACTGCAAAGGAACGGTTTAACCTAGAAGAACGAAATTTGGTGAGCCAAGGTGGATTGGTGTACTGATCATTAAATGGAAGTATCATCAAGATTGGGTGAAAAAATGTTAGCTGAGATTTCAGGAAACTCGTAGTTTTTTGGAAGCTTGGCAACCCCTTTCAATGAAAGGGATTCTCGTCAGTCCCTGCTTGGGGCTACTTCAATACTACACAAACCATAGCGATAGAACTTGGAACTACATTATTGTGCCAAGTTTCAAAGAGCTAGCACAAACCGTGTTTGATTTAGAGTTCCAACTACATGTATCCATATAGGAGAAAACAGAGTGAAACCTAAACATGAAAACGGTTACTGCAAAGGAACGGATTAACATAGAAGAACGAAATTTGGTGAGCCAAGTGGGATTCGTGTACTGATCACTACCTGCAAGTCTCATCAAGATTGGGTGAAAAAATGTTTGCTGAGATTTCAGGAAACTCGCCGTTTTTTGAAGCCTGGCAACCCCTTTCTATGAAAGGGATTCTCGTCAGTCTCTGCTAGGGGCTACTTCAATAGCACACAAACCATAGCAATAGAACTTGAAACTACATTATTGTGCCAAGTTTCAAAGAGCTAGCACAAACCGTGTTTGATTTAGAGTTCCAAATGCATGTATCTATATAGGAGAAAACAGAGTGAAACCTAAATATGAAAACGATTACTGCAAAGGAACGGTTTAACATAGAAGAACGAAATTTGGTGAGTCAAGTGGGATTGGTGTACTGATCATTAAATGGAAGTATCATCAAGATTGGGTGAAAAAATGTTTGCTGAGATTTCAGGAAACTGGTAGTTTTTTGGAAGCTTGGCAACCCCTTTCAATGAAAGGGATTCTCGTCAGTCTCTGCTTGGGGCTACTTCAATAGCACACAAACCATAGCGATAGAACTTGGAACTACATTATTGTGCCAAGTTTCAAAGAGCTAGCACAAACCGTGTTTGATTTAGAGTTCCAACTACATGTATCCATATAGGAGAAAACAGAGTGAAACCTAAACATGAAAACGGTTACTGCAAAGGAACGGTTTAACCTAGAAGAACGAAATTTGGTGAGCCAAGTGGGATTGGTGTACTGATCATTAAATGGAAGTATCATCAAGAATGGGTGAAAAAATGTTTGCTGAAATTTCAGAAAACTCGCAGTTTTTTGATGCCTGGCAACCCCTTTCTATGAAAGGGATTCTCGTCAGTCTCTGCTTGGGGCTACTTCAATAGCACACAAACCATAGCAATAGAACTTGGAACTACATTATTGTGCCAAGTTTCAAAGAGCTAGCACAAACCATGTTTGATTTAGAGTTCCAACTACATGTATCCATATAGGAGAAAACAGAGTGAAACCTAAACATGAAAACGGTTACTGCAAAGGAACGGTTTAACCTAGAAGAACGAAATTTGGTGAGCCAAGTGGGATTCGTGTGCTGATCACTACCTAAAAGTATCATCAAGATTGGGTGAAAAAATATTTGCTGAGATTTCAGGAAACTCGCAGTTTTTTGGAAGCCTCCAACCCCTTTCAATGAAAGGGATTCTCGTCAGTCTCTGCTTGGGGCTACTTCAATAGCACACAAACGATAGCGATACAACTTGGAACTACATTATTGTGCCAAGTTTCAAAGAGCTAGCACAAACCGTGTTTGATTTAGAGTTCCAACTACATGTATCCATATAGGAGAAAACAGAGTGAAACCTAAACATGAAAACGGTTACTGCAAAGGAACGGTTTAAACTAGAAGAACGAAATTTGGTAGCCAAGTGGGATTCGTGTACTGATCACTACCTGCAAGTATCATCAAGATTGGGTGAAAAAATGTTTGCTGAGATTTCAGGAAACTCGCAGTTTTTTGGAAGCTTGGCAACCCCTTTCAATGAAAGGGATTCTCGTCAGTCTCTGCTTGGGGCTACTTCAATAGCACACAAACCATAGCGATAGAACTTGGAACTACATTATTGTGCCAAGTTTCAAAGAGCTAGCACAAACCGTGTTTGATTTAGAGTTCCAACTACATGTATCCATATAGGAGAAAACAGAGTGAAACCTAAACATGAAAACGGTTACTGCAAAGGAACGGTTTAACCTAGAAGAACGAAATTTGGTGAGCCAAGTGGGATTGGTGTACTGATCATTAAATGGAAGTATCATCAAGAATGGGTGAAAAAATGTTTGCTGAAATTTCAGAAAACTCGCAGTTTTTTGATGCCTGGCAACCCCTTTTCTATGAAAGGGATTCTCGTCAGTCTCTGCTTGGGGCTACTTCAATAGCACACAAACCATAGCGATAGAACTTGGAACTACATTATTGTGCCAAGTTTCAATGAGCTAGCACAAACCGTGTTTGATTTAGAGTTCCAACTACATGTATCCATATAGGAGAAAACAGAGTGAAACCTAAACATGAAAATGGTTACTGCAAAGGAACGGTTTAACCTAGAAGAACGAAATTTGGTGAGCCAAGTGGATTGGTGTACTGATCATTAAATGGAAGTATCATCAAGATTGGGTGAAAAAATGTTAGCTGAGATTTCAGGAAACTCGTAGTTTTTTGGAAGCTTGGCAACCCCTTTCAATGAAAGGGATTCTCGTCAGTCCCTGCTTGGGGCTACTTCAATAGCACACAAACCATAGCGATAGAACTTGGAACTACATTATTGTGCCAAGTTTCAAAGAGCTAGCACAAACCGTGTTTGATTTAGAGTTCCAACTACATGTATCCATATAGGAGAAAACAGAGTGAAACCTAAACATGAAAACGGTTACTGCAAAGGAACGGTTTAACCTAGAAGAACGAAATTTGGTGAGCCAAGTGGGATTCCTGTACTGATCACTACCTGCAAGTATCATCAAGATTGGGTGAAAAAATGTTTGCTGAGATTTCAGGAAACTCGCAGTTTTTTGAAGCCTGGCAACCCCTTTCTATGAAAGGGATTCTCGTCAGTCTCTGCTTGGGGCTACTTCAATAGCACACAAACCATAGCAATAGAACTTGGAACTACATTATTGTGCCAAGTTTCAAAGAGCTAGCACAAACCGTGTTTGATTTAGAGTTCCAAATGCATGTATCTATATAGGAGAAAACAGAGTGAAACCTAAATATGAAAATGATTACTGCAAAGGAACGGTTTAACATAGAAGAACGAAATTTGGTGAGTCAAGTGGGATTGCTGTACTGATCATTAAATGGACGTATCATCAAGATTGGCTGAAAAAATGTTAGCTGAGATTTCAGGAAACTCGTAGTTTTTGGAAGCTTGGCAACCCCTTTCAATGAAAGGGATTCTCGTCAGTCTCTGCTTGCGGCTACTTCAATAGCACACAAACCATAGCGATAGAACTTGGAACTACATTATTGGGCCAAGTTTCAAAGAGCTAGCACAAACCGTGTTTGATTTAGAGTTCCAACTACATGTATCCATATAGGAGAAAACAGAGTGAAACCTAAACATGAAATGGTTACTGCAAAGGAACGGTTTAACCTAGAAGAACGAAATTTGGTGAGCCAAGGTCGATTGGTGTACTGATCATTAAATGGAAGTATCATCAAGATTGGGTGAAAAAATGTTAGCTGAGATTTCAGGAAACTCGTAGTTTTTTGGAAGCTTGGCAACCCCTTTCATGAAAGGGATTCTCGTCAGTCTCTGCTTGGGGCTACTTCAATAGCACACAAACCATAGCGATAGAACTTGGAACTACATTATTGTGCCAAGTTTCAAAGAGCTAGCACAAACCGTGTTTGATTTAGAGTTCCAACTACATGTATCCATATAGGAGAAAACAGAGTGAAACCTAAACATGAAAACGGTTACTGCAAAGGAACGGTTTAACCTAGAAGAACGAAATTTGGTGAGCCAAGTGGGATTGGTGTACTGATCATAAAATGGAAGTATCATCAAGAATGGGTGAAAAATGTTTGCTGAGAATTTCAGAAACTCGCAGTTTTTTGGATGCCTGGCAACCCCTTTCTATGAAAGGGATTCTCGTCAGTCTCTGCTTGGGGCTACTTCAATAGCACACAAACCATAGCGATAGAACTTGGAACTACATTATTGTGCCAAGTTTCAAAGAGCTAGCACAAACCGTGTTTGATTTAGAGTTCCAACTACATGTATCCACATAGGAGAAAATAGAGTGAAACCTAAACATGAAAATGGTTACTGCAAAGGAACGGTTTAACCTAGAAGAACGAAATTTGGTGAGCCAAGGTGGATTGGTGTACTGATCATTAAATGGAAGTATCATCAAGATTGGGTGAAAAAATGTTAGCTGAGATTTCAGGAAACTCGTAGATTTTTGGAAGCTTGGCAACCCCTTTCAATGAAAGGGATTCTCGTCAGTCCTCTGCTTGGGGCTACTTCAATAGCACACAAACCATAGCGATAGAACTTGGAACTACATTATTGTGCCAAGTTTCAAAGAGCTAGCACAAACCGTGTTTGATTTAGAGTTCCAACTACATGTATCCATATAGGAGAAAACAGAGTGAAACCTAAACATGAAAACGGTTACTGCAAAGGAACGGTTTAACCTAGAAGAACGAAATTTGGTGAGCCAAGTGGGATTCGTGTACTGATCACTACCTGCAAGAATCATCAAGATTGGGTGAAAAAATGTTTGCTGAGATTTCAGGAAACTCGCAGTTTTTTGAAGCTTGGCAACCCCTTTCAATGAAAGGGATTCTCGTCAGTCTCTGCTTGGGGCTACTTCAATAGCACACAAACCATAGCAATAGAACTTGAAACTACATTATTGTGCCAAGTTTCAAAGAGCTAGCACAAACCGTGTTTGATTTAGAGTTCCAAATGCATGTATCTATATAGGAGAAAACAGAGTGAAACCTAAATATGAAAACGTTTACTGCAAAGGAACGGTTTAACATAGAAGATCGAAAATTTGGTGAGTCAAGTGGGATTGCTGTACTGATCATTAAATGGAAGTATCATCAAGATTGGGTGAAAAAATGTTAGCTGAGATTTCAGGAAACTCGTAGTTTTTTGGAAGCTTGGCAACCCCTTTCAATGAAAGGGATTCTCGTCAGTCTCTGCTTGGGGCTACTTCAATAGCACACAAACCATAGCTATAGAACTTGGAACTACATTATTGTGCCAAGTTTCAAAGAGCTAGCACAAACCGTGTTTGATTTAGAGTTCCAACTACATGTATCCATATAGGAGAAAACAGAGTGAAACCTAAACATGAAAGTGGTTACTGCAAAGGAACGGTTTAACCTAGAAGAACGAAATTTGGTGAGCCAAGGTCGATTGGTGTACTGATCATTAAATGGAAGTATCATCAAGATTGGGTGAAAAAATGTTAGCTGAGATTTCAGGAAACTCGTAGTTTTTTGGAAGCTTGGCAACCCTTTCAATGAAAGGGATTCTCGTCAGTCTCTGCTTGGGGCTACTTCAATAGCACACAAACCATAGCGATGGAACTTGGAACTACATTATTGTGCCAAGTTTCAAAGAGTTAGCACAAACCGTGTTTGATTGAGAGTTCCAACTACATGTATCCATATAGGAGAAAACAGAGTGAAACCTAAACATGAAAACGGTTACTGCAAAGGAACGGTTTAACCTAGAAGAACGAAATTTGGTGAGCCAAGTGGGATTCGTGTACTGATCACTACCTGCAAGTATCATCAAGATTGGGTGAAAAAATGTTTCCTGAGATTTCAGGAAACTCGCAGTTTTCTGGAAGCTTGGCAACCCTTTCAATGAAAGGGATTCTCGTTAGTCTCTGCTTGGGGCTACTTCAATAGCACACAAACCATAGCGATAGAACTTGGAACTACATTATTGGGCCAAGTTTCAAAGAGCTAGCACAAACCGTGTTTGATTTAGAGTTCCAATACATGCATCCATATAGGAGAAAACAGAGTGAAACTAAACATGAAAACGGTTACTGCAAAGAAACGGTTTAACCCAGAAGAACGAAATTTGGTGAGCCAAGTGGGATTGGTGTACCGATCATTAAATAGAAGTATCATCAAGATTGGGTGAAAAAATATTTGCTGAGATTTCAGGAAACTCGTAGTTTTTTGGAAGCTTGGCAACCCCTTTCAATGAAAGTGATTCTCGTCAGTCTCTGCTTGGGGCTACTTCAATAGCACACAAACCATAGCAATAGAACTTGGAACTATATTATTGTGCCAAGTTTCAAAGAGCTAGCACAAAACCGTGTTTGATTTAGAGTTCCAACTACATGTATCCATATAGGAGAAAACAGAGTGAAACCTAAACATGAAAATGGTTACTGCAAAGGAACGGTTTAACCTACAAGAACGAAATTTGGTGAGCCAAGGTGGATTGGTGTACTGATCATTAAATGGAAGTATCATCAAGATTGGGTGAAAAAATGTTAGCTGAGATTTCAGGAACTCTTAGTTTTTTGGAAGCTTCGCAACCCCTTTCAATGAAAGGGATTCTCGTCAGTCTCTGCTTGGGGCTACTTCAATAGCACACAAACCATAGCCATAGAAACTTGGAACTACATTATTGTGCCAAGTTTCAAAGAGCTAGCACAAACCGTGTTTGATTTAGAGTTCCAACTACATGTATCCATATAGGAGAAAACAGAGTGAAACCTAAACATGAAAACGGTTACTTCAAGGGAACGGTTTAACCTAGAAGAACGAAATTTGGTGAGCCAAGTGGGATTCGTGTACTGATCACTACCTGCAAGTATCATCAAGATTGGGTGAAAAAAATCTTTGCTGAGATTTCAGGAAACTCGCAGTTTTTTGGAAGCTTGGCAACCCCTTTCAATGAAAGGGATTCTCGTCAGTCTCTGCTTCGGGCTACTTCAATAGCACACAAACCATAGCGATAGAACTTGGAACTACATTATTGTGCCAAGTTTCAAAGAGCTAGCACAAACCGTGTTTGATTTAGAGTTCCAACTACATGTATCCATATAGGAGAAAACAGAGTGAAACCTAAACATGAAAACGGTTACTGCAAAGGAACGGTTTAACCTAGAAGAACGAAATTTGGTGAGCCAAGTGGGATTGCTGTACTGATCATTAAATGGAAGTATCATCAAGATTGGGTGAAAAAATGTTGCTGAGATTTCTGGAAACTCGCAGTTTTTTGGAAGCTTGGCAACCCTTTCAATGAAAGGGATTCTCGTCAGTCTCTGCTTGGGGCTACTTCAATAGCACACAAACCATAGCGATAGAACTTGGAACTACATTATTGTGCCAAGTTTCAAAGAGCTAGCACAAACCGTGTTTGATTTAGAGTTCCAACTACATGTATCCATATAGGAGAAAACAGAGTGAAACCTAAACATGAAAACGGTTACTGCAAAGGAACGGTTTAACCTAGAAGAACGAAATTTGGTGAGCCAAGTGGGATTCGTGTACTGATCACTACCTTCAAGTATCATCAAGATTGGGTGAAAAAATGTTTTGCTGAGATTTCAGGAAACTCACAGTTTTTTGGAAGCCTGCAACCCCTTTCAACGAAAGGGATTCTCGTCAGTCTCTGCTTGGGGCTACTTCAATAGCACACAAACCCTAGCGATAGAACTTGGAACTACATTATTGTGCCAAGTTTCAAAGAGCTTGCACAAACCGTGTTTGATTTAGAGTTCCAACTACATGTATCTATATAGGAGAAAACAGAGTGAAACCTAAACATGAAAACGGTTACTGCAAAGGATCGGTTTAACCTAGAAGAACGAAATTTGGTGAGCCAAGTGGGATTGGTGTACTGATCATTAAATGGAAGTATCATCAAGATTGGGTGAAAAAATGTTTGCTGAGATTTCAGGAAACTCGTAGTTTTTTGGAAGCTTGGCAACCCATTTCAATGAAAGGGATTCTCGTCAGTCTCTGCTTGGGGATACTTCAATAGCACACAAACCATAGCGATAGAACTTGGAACTACATTACTGTGCCAAGTTTCAAAGAGCTAGCACAAACCGTGTTTGATTTAGAGTTCCAACTACATGTATCCATATAGGAGAAAACAGAGTGAAACCTAAACATGAAAACGGTTACTGCAAAGGAACGGTTTAACCTAGAAGAACGAAATTTGGTGAGCCAAGGTGGATAGGTGTACTGATCATTAAATGGAAGTATCATCAAGATTGGGTGAAAAAATGTTAGCTGAGATTTCAGGAAACTCGTAGTTTTTTGGAAGCTTCGCAACCCCTTTCAATGAAAGGGATTCTCGTCAGTCTCTGCTTGCGGCTACTTCAATAGCACACAAACCATAGCGATAGAACTTGGAACTACATTATTGTGCCAAGTTTCAAAGAGCTAGCACAAACCGTGTTTGATTTAGAGTTCCAACTACATGTATCCATATAGGAGAAAACAGAGTGAAACCTAAACATGAATACGGTTACTGCAAAGGAACGGTTTAACCTAGAAGAACGAAATTTGGTGAGCCAAGTGGGATTGGTGTACTGATCATTAAATGGAAGTATCATCAAGACTGGGTGAAAAAATGTTTGCTGAGATTTCAGGAAACTCGCAGTTTTTTGGAAGCCTGGCAACCCCTTTCTATGAAAGGGATTCTCGTCAGTCTCTGCTTGGGGCTACTTCAATAGCACACAAACCATAGCGATAGAACTTGGAACTACATTATTGTGCCAAGTTTCAAAGAGCTAGCACAAACCGTGTTTGATTTAGAGTTCCAACTACATGTATCCATATAGGAGAAAACAGAGTGAAACCTAAACATGAAAACGGTTACTGCAAAGGAACGGTTTAACCTAGAAGAACGAAATTTGGTGAGCCAAGTGGGATTGGTGTACTGATCATTAAATGGAAGTATCATCAAGATTGGGTGAAAAAATGTTTGCTGAGATTTCAGGAAACTCGCAGTTTTTAGGAAGCTTGGCAACCCCTTTCAATGAAAGGGATTCTCGTCAGTCTCTGCTTGGGGCTACTTCAATAGCACACAAACCTTAGCGATAGAACTTGGAACTACATTATTGTGCCAAGTTTCAAAGAGCTAGCACAAACCGTGTTTGATTTAGAGTTCCAACTACATGTATCTATATAGGAGAAAATAGAGTGAAACCTAAATATGAAAACGATTACTGCAAAGGAACGGTTTAACCTAGAAGAACGAAATTTGGTGAGCCAAGTGGGATTGGTGTACTGATCATTAAATAGAAGTATCATCAAGATTGGGTGAAAAAATGTTTGCTGAGATTTCAGGAAACTCGTAGTTTTTTGGAAGCTTTGCAACCCCTTTCAATGAACGT